>NC_060139.1:561424328-561546828 GCF_021461385.2 Schistocerca piceifrons
TGTGCAATTTTGCAGCAAGTTGGAGGTGCTTTGTTGTATCTTCTTAGTTGAGTCTGTTTTAATTTTCCTCTATGTTGGATTGTCTAGTAATTGCAGCAACTTCTGTTCATAGTCAAGTCTCTCAAGAATGGCAGTATCATTCCCCTTGTCGGTGGGGAGAACGATTGTCTGTATGTTCTCTGGCGATGTGTAGTGCTGTACTTTCTCGTCTGGAGACATAGCTTCTGGCCAGTGTTGCTCTTGAAAGAATCTGGCACGTTTCCCTCTTGATTTCTTCAGCCTTGTCATCTGGTAGCCCTTGGATTGTCTGTTTTAGTGAAGATATTATTTCAGTGAAAGAAGGGTTGCTGGTGTTGGCGCAAACCTGAGCCCCTTTTCAAGTATGGCTGTAGCTGTTTTGTCAAGTGGTTTCCCCATGAGATTGATCAGGGTGCATTGTGTGGTTTCTGTTTCTTCTTTTAGCTTGCCAGGTAGCTGAGAATACTTAGTGATCAGCTTCTCTGTGGATTTAAAGTACATCTAGTCTGAGCACCTTGCCATTCTTGTTGAGTTGTTGTTGGGTGTAGTGATTCCCTTCCCTGACCAGGGCCAGGTTGGCTCTTTGCTTGATAATATTCCCTGCAGGTGTGCATATGTGATGCACAACTTTGGTACAAGGAGTAATAGTGGGTTTGTCCCTGCACCTTAAAAAGAAGAGAACTTAGCAGATGCCCTTACCTACTTTCACCAAAGTTGTACATCACATACTCACACCTGCAGTGAAATGTATCAAGTGAAGAACCAACCTGGCCCTGGTCAGAGAAAGGATTCCCTACAACTGACAACAACTCAACAATAACACCAAGAAGCTGCTGCACGTTCACCTACAAATATCCCTCGCACTCCAAGAATACATCTGGGAATGGGTGGATGGTGTCACCTGGGCCCAAACAGACTCGACACACCCAAAATGCATGGAGAAATGGATCACTGAGTTTGTTCACTTACCTGGCAAACTACAAGGAGAAACAGAGACCACACAATGCGCCCTGATCAATCTCATGGGGAAACCACTTGACGAAACAGTTACAGCCATACTTGAAAATGGGCTCAACTTTGCGTCAATGCCAGCAACTCTCCCATTCACTGAAATAATATCTTCAGTAGAACAGGCAATCCGAGGGCTATCAGATTACAAGACTGAAGAAATCAAGAGGGGAATGTGCCAGATTCTTTCAAAAGCGACACTGGCCAGAAACAATATCTCCAGAGGAGAAAGTACAGCATTGCACACCCTCAGAGAATATACAGAGACGGTCATTCTTCCCACTGACAAGGAGAACACTACTACCATTCTTGAGAGACATGACTATGAACAGAAATTGCTGCAATTACTAGACAATCCAGCATATAGGAAAATTAAAACAGACTTAACTAAGAAGATACAGCAAAGCACCTCCAACTAGCTGAAAAATGGTGTGCTTGAGGAGGAGGACATCAAGAGACTCCACCAATGCTCAACAGTAGCACCAAGAATATGTGTCCTTCCAATGACATGCAAAAATGGGATGCAACTGATAGTTAGCAACATAGGGTCACTGACATAGCCCTTGGCACAGCATCTCGATGGCCTGCTACGACACTTCATGGGCAAATGTGCACACCACATCTGGAATTCGATGGAGTTCACAGGTTGCCTAAAGGAGCTAACTTTACAAGAATCCATCATAGTCAGCTTTGATGTCTTGTCACTGTTCATGTGAGTCCCCCTGGAACATTCTGTCAACTTTGTCAGTGAGAAATTCGGTGCAGAACTGACACAACTTTTCAGGCATGTATTAACATCGACCTGCTTTGTCTTTAACAGCCAATACTATGAGCAGACCAATGGAGTGGCCATGTGGGGCCCCCTCTCTCTCATGGTAGCCAACATATTCATGGAGAGTTTCAAAGAAGTAGCTCTGGAAACTGCCAAACTGAAGCTTCTATGTTTCTTCTGATATGTGGATGACATATTTTAATCTGGCCACATGCAAGCAATTAACTACAATACTTCTATAACTTCTAAATTCCACCCATAATAACATACAGTTCACCATGGAAATCGAGAAAGATGGACAACTAACCTTCTTGATGTCCTGGTGCAACGCAGGTCAGATGGCTCGCTAGGTCACAGTGTGTACCGCGAAGCCACACACACTGACCTGTACCTATATGCTATCAGCTGCCACCATCTGGCTCAGCTGAATGGAATGCTTTACACATTGGTACACAGAGCACATACAATCTCAGACTGAACAGAACATATTAATGGACCTTAAACACCTGGAGACTGGTTTTGTAAGGATGGATATGACAACTGCCAAATCCAAAGGGGCATCCAACAACAGAAGTGCAGTAGAAACCAAGATGATGAACAAATGGAAGAAGAGAAAAGAAGCCTGGTGTTTCTACCTTTTGCAGGCAACGTATTGTCCAAAACAGGGAGACTATTGAGGCAACACAAGATTGACACAGTCTTCCGACTATCGGTTAAAACATGCATCTTACTGGAAATGGTGAAAGTTGATGTTGGGCTTAAGAAAGTGTGCATATACAACATTCTGTGTGGCTATGGCAAATCCTATATCAATCAAACTGTTAGTACAGTGGAAGATTGATGCAAAGAACAGAATGCTACACCTGCCTAGGACAACCAAGCTAATCTACCCTTACAGAACATTGCATAACCATTGGACACACAGTGAATTATGACAATACAAAAGTGTTGGCTTCCACAAATAACTACTGAGACTGCATCTTCAAAGAGGCCATACAAATTTGCATAACAGACAACCTTATCAACAGGGACACTGATTATCAGCTTAGGAAGGCCAGGAAACCAATACTAAGCTCTATCAAGGAGCAGCAGTGCAACCACATATGAGATCATTCTGCCATGGCCGCCAGAGAGATACCGTGGCCCCCTACCATCTATCACAGTCTGCATTTCCCCTACCACTGGATGTGCGGTGCACCGTCAGTGCACAGAATTGCACCTGGTCCCAAGAGAGATAAATACTAGTGGCAGAGAGTAGACAGACCATTGCATCACCACCAACTGATGATTGTGGAAAGATTATTCACAGAAATATTGCGGTCATTTGATGATCTTATCTGGCTGGACACCTGAGAACCCTTCAAATGGGTTAAAATTTGCTCAGGAAAAGGTGCTTAGCTTTTGATGTCAAAAATGGAGAAGATGGAAGAATTGATAGCCCTCTGTGCTTGGAACCTGATGAAGGCCATGAGTTTTCAGAAGCAACAGATGAAGGAAGCAGAAGTTTATATTCCAGTGATGTGGAAGAAGAACTGCAGAACAAAAACATGTATGAAGTTGGCAACTTGGCTTTGGTCACTTTAAAAACAAAAAAGGAGACCAAAATAAATCTTACATTTCCAACATATATGCAAAGACAGGAAATGAAATCACAATGAGTTTTCTGAGGAAGAAGCTCACCTTGAGGGAGCATATTTTTTGACAAGTCAGTTGTCAACCCAAGTGACATTGGATGAGAGTGGCAGCTAGGGATAAGACAGGGAAGATTTGAACTCATTTCTAAGATTAACTTAAAGAATGTTGGATAAGAAAAACGCTCTTTGCGTTCATTTCATTCACAGTAAGAGTGGTTATTTATTTGTATATTGTGTAAAGTATTAGCAATTTTTTACATATTTTTTGCTCAATGTGTTAATGACAGCCCAGGTAACTTTGCATTGGCTGCAGTTGCCTTAGACTGCAGTCATGTGTGTGTGAGTTGTGTTTGCGTGGGTGTGTGTTTGTGTGTGTCTGTCATCTATTTTTGATGAAGGCCTTACAGGCCAAAAGTTTTATTTGGAACAGTTTTTTTGTTGTGCCTACCTGCAGCATAGTGTCTCTACTGTACGGTGAGTGGCAACTTTCCTTTTCATAATATTGTCACATTAATTATATGAATATTAGTTGTAAAGGTGTCTTCTGTATTAAATAAACATACAAATATTCTTTTTGTATGTGACTTTAATTAAATAATTAATAAATATAAATAATGAAACTTATAAAATATAGATAACTAATATATTTATTCATTTTTCTGTTTTTTTACTAATTGACTTTACTCGTATAATATTGTAAAGTCAGTGTCCGATTAAATTTAATCAGTGATCAAGTTTGCTTACCCAAACTTACTTAGGCAGGTAAATTCAATCCATTTAAAGAAAAAAATGACACTCTTTGAAAATAGCAATACTGTTTTTCTCTAAGGCATCTGATAAAGAATGCTATAATAAAGTATTAAATTTCTGGTCATTTGACTTTGTAACATAACCTCAAAATCAATAAAACATAAAATTTGATCAACTTCATCCTCTTTTATGATATAACTTTGTATTCTCCTCTTTTGCATTTTATAATGTTCCACACTGCTTTCACTTTGTTGTTATATTTGACAATGTGCTCATCATTGTGCATCATTTTGGCTTATCACTCTTCTTAAAATATATGTGTAGGTTTTATTGTATGGTAAAACTTTGAGGGAGATGTTCGGCTTAGTTACACCAAACAACCCCCCATTTTGCAGTAGTTCATTTATTCACCCAAACACAAGCAAGGCTCACAAAGAACTGGACATGGCAGAAGAGGCCAAAGATAATCTTAGCTTAGTTCAAAGATGGATGCCTTGATGTTGGTGTCGATTTCATCAGTGCCACATATTCCCCCCACCCCTCTGCAGTACGGAGTACTCTTGAGTGGTGTGTGGGGGGGGGGGGGAGGAGGTAACTATGGCGTCAGTAGGAGTGGTCCATGGGAGCCAGACCATGGTCAGCTCGACAACGTTGTCGGGGAGCTGTGTGGGTAGATGTCGTGAAGGAAGGTTCGGCCACCGAACCTCGAAGTCGTTGAAGTGAGCCGGGCGTCATACTGGGTGTGCTGCGTCGTGCGGTGACAGGTAGGCCGGCGGTTTGCAGGTGGAATGGAGCGACGATGACGATGTCTCCGGTGGTCGTGGCGAACACACGAAGCATGTCCAGGTCGACGTCAGGTGGGAGGGAAACACATTTCACCAGGTGGCAGGGACTGGTGGATGTTGTGACATGAGCACTGGATGAAGAGAAACACACGACGCATAGTGTATAATCGCGCAGTATTATTGAGATGTCGTGGATTATGTCCATGGGGACAGGCACAAACACCTCGAATGAAGGCACGTTCAAGATGGGGGGGCATGAGAAACCTCGACAGGGTGAGGCAGGCAACGGTGGAGAGGTCGAAGGGACCGGCGAAGGGCCCAGCAGCGAGGGTGTGATCATAGGTAAGCTCGAAGTGGGGAGCATGTGGTCACTCGACGGAGTGTGTGAGACCAGAGTAGAGGGCGAGGTCAGAGGAGAGCTCGACAATTGAAGCTGGAAGTCACTTGACCGAGTGTGTAAGTCCGACATGGAGGGAGTGGTCGGAGCGTCGTGAGCCACGGCAGTGAGTGGCGTGGTCGTGGCCTGCAGGGGGGTAGAAGAAGGCTCGACATAAGCAGGCTTAAGTCTGTTGAGAGAGACTGTAACAGCTAAATGTTTCATCTTTCATGTCATAGGTGTTGGCTGAGTGCCGGAGAACTCGGTATGGGCCGGTATATGGAGGTTGGAGGGGGGCACGGACAGTGTCATCTTGGAGCATGACATACTCACAATTGTCCAGAGATTTCGGGACGTGAACCTTAAGGCGGGAATGGCTGGTGGGCAGAGGGATGTGGAGGTTGATGAAGTGGCGTCTGACGCGGTCCACGAAGGAAGATAAGTCAGACTGAGGGAGAGAAGGGGAAGAGCTCACAAGTTCGCCTGGGAGAACAATGTTCTGGCCGTATATGAACTCGGCTATTGTGCCTTTGAGGTCTTCCTTATAGATTGCACGAATGCCAAGTAGCACAAGGGGAAGGGCCTCCGTCCATAGAGAGTCATGGCATTGAAGAGCCGCCTTGAAAGTGCTGTGCCAGTGCTCAACTAGCCCGTTACTTTGCGGGTGATATGCTGTGGTATGGATGCGCCGAATGCCACAAATGTTACAAATCTCGTTGAACAGGGCCGACTCAAATTGTCTGTCCTGGTCGGTCGTGATGATAGCTGGACATCCGAAATGTGATACCCATGACTCGATGAAAGCTCGAGCAACAGTTTCTGCCATAATAATGGGGAGGGGGACAGCCTCAACCCAGCAAGTTGTTCGGTCGATAGACGAGAGAACATAACGAAAGCCGTTAGAGGGGGGGAGAGGGCCAACAATGTCAATATGAATATGCTGGAAACGCCCAGGAGGGATCGAAAAGGCGACGGGGGGGGGGGGGGGGGGGGGTGAAGTGTGCTTGTGTACTGTCCAGCGTTGGCACGCGACGCAGTAGCGTGCCCATTGTTGGCAGTCCTTGTTGACATTTCTCCACACAAAACGCTTTGCTATGAGGTGGGCAGACGCACAAACACTGGGGTGGGCTAAATTATGCAATGCGTTGAAGACAGCTCAATGGAGTGTGGTTGGGATGAGGGGGCGTAACGTGCCTGTACTGTCGTCGCACCAGATCTCACCAGAAATGCCAGGGAAGGTGGTGCAGATGAAGTGTAGTGAAGAGGTAGAGTCTGAAATCAGGTTTTGTGTTTCCTCGTCAGCAGGTTGGAGGTAGGCATTTCAGAGAGGTCTAACAGCGAATGGATGGCCTCGACTGGTGAAAGGAAATCAGGAACTATATTGTCAGCACCCTTTATGTGTCTGACATCGGTGGTGAACTGAGATATGAAGTCCATGTATCTGAAGCAGCGAGGAGGCGGGTCAGCTGGTGGGCTTGTAATGGCCGCAGCCAGGGGTTTGTGGTCCGTTAAAACACAGAAAGGGCGTCCCTAAACGTCAGTCTTAAAATGCTTCATCGCTTCGTAGACCGCAAGCAACTTCCTGTCAAATGCGGAATATTTCCATTGTGCATTGGTGAGGTTGTGCGAGAAGAACAGCAGAGGCAAAGTTTGGCCATCGATTGTCTGGCTAAGGACAGCGCCAATGGCAGTACTGCTTCCATCTGTGGTGATGAAAAGATGCACATTTGGATGAGGATGCATGATGGTGCAGGCCTCGGCAAGAAGATTTTTGAGGGCAGTGAAAGAGTCAGTCATAACAGGGGTCCATGGAACGGGCTGAGATCCAGAAGTGTTGGTGCCTGCCAAGGCATCCGTCAGTGGAGCCTGAATCTCTGCAGCCTGAGGTAGATGTCCGGTGATAATAATTAACTGTCCCCAGAAAGCGCCGGAGCTCTTTGAATGACGAAGGTCTGGGTAGGTTTAGTATTGTTTGTACTTTCTCAGGGGGCGGTGAAATGCCATTGGCAGAGACCTGAAAACCAAGAAAAGTGACAACAGGTTGATGTAGCTGCAATTTATCCTGGTTGGTCTCGATGCCTGCTGCCGCGAGAGTGTTCATAACAGTTTGCACATGTCGAATGTTGTCCTCAATGGAGGAGCTGAACACAAGAATGTCATCAAGGTATGCAAAGCAGAATTTTAGGTCGAATAGCACTTCGTTGATGAAGCGTTGCCAGGGCTGGGTTGCATTTTTCAGACCGAAGGGCATGAATATAAACTGAAATAAACTGATCGGGGTGGTGATTGTTGTCTTCTCAATGTCTTCAGGTGCCATGAGGATCTAGTGGTAGGCCCGTTTGCAATCAGTGACAGAGAACGTGGTCGAACCTGCGAGGGAACTGGTAAAGTCGGCAATGTTGGGTATGGGGTAGGTGTCCATAATTGTGCATGCGTTTAGTAGACGGTAGTCTCCGCACATGTGCCAGGACCCGTCTTTCTTGCATGTCATACGTATGGGCATAGACCAGCTATGGCAGAGGATTCAATGACGCCGGAGTCTAGTAGTTCAGAAATCTGATTTTTAAGGTCGGAGAGGCGCTCGGAACAAAGTTGATGTGATTTACTGGAGATCAGGGGACATGACATGAGGCGAAGCTTGTGAATCGTGCCGTTGGTGATGATAGAAATGTTGCCAGCGCTGCAGAAGGTGGTTTCTTTACAATGTGTGGCAGGCAGTGCAGGCGAGGCGTGGTCGTGGTGTTCGGAGCCACTCGGCAGATCCAATGGGAGCCAAGTGGGTGAAGTGTCCCAGGAGTGAATGTGACAAGATGGCTGCCGGCCCAAAGCAGTGACACCGTGGTAGGGTGAGTTTGGTAGAGCTCGTGAGCCTTTAGTGTGTCCACTGTCTGAGGGCGCGGCCTGTGGCAGCACGGTTGTGGGCGAAATGCTTGGTGCGAGTGCACTGTTTGTGTTGTCAGTGGCAGCCGCACAGTGGTGCGCAGGAGCTGAAGTTGCATAGTTTGAGGTGCTGTCCGTGAGGGGTGGGGTAGGAGCCGTCAGTTTGGGAACATGAGACGCTCGTCACGCATGCGCACTTGTGTCCAGCCGAGTGTCAAATGCTGCCATGTTAGGAGGGTGTGGCCCTGAGGAGCTGTCAGTACATGTTATGGCAGTCTTGATAGTACAGTTGCGAGGGGTAGCGGGAGGTAAACACATGGAGGCTCGAATGCTGGGACTGCAAGGAGATTCGGCCCACTTACTGAACTTGCTTTGTCCTTGCTATAGTGTCTGTAATTCCTTTGCTGCATCGGAGAGCTGGAGCTGAATTTCGTGGAGCTGGAGGGAGAGCTCGAAGTTTTCCTTGTGCAGGCGAGCGACATTTTCAAGCTTGACAAGGCACTTGTGCAATGTTTCTTGTAACATCGTCGACAGAGACGAGCATGTACGGATGAGATGAGCCCAGACTGATATGTCACGGGATGGGTTGCTCGATGGAGCACAGGGGAAGTGCGTCTTGGATGAGTGATGAAACACAGTGTTTCGCACTAGGTCCGGTGAAAGTTTGTGGTGTCACAAGAAGTCAATGCCTAGTATAGGTTCATCGATTTCGCACACTAAAAAAAGTTCACTCGAGTTTGCAGTTTGCAGAGAGTGAGAAGACGTGTGAGGTTGAACCCGAGCATTGTAGTTCAGTGGAATTCACAGCTAGCAGTGAAGTATGATGAGGGCGGATGTTAGACGAAGCTAAGGACAGGGGCAGCAGTGAAACATCGGCGCCTGTGTCCACTAGGAAAAGGTGTCTCGATGAAATGCCTTTAATGTAAAGTAGTCCACAATTACCTGGTCGTTCCCAGGTAGAATGGAGCACTGGGGGGTGCCTGTCATGTTGTGCACAGGAGGCAGCACCCAAACCTACCTGCGATTGGCATTTGGGAAATAGCAGGGTGGTCTACAGTTCCGTGCCGCCTCACCAAACCGTGTGTGGAAGTAACAGTACAAGTAGTGCGGTTGCATTTCCTGTGGAACGTTCGTTACCAGTGGCGGTGGCCAAGGTTCGGTGGCCACAGCAGGCTCAGTTGCAGGAGGGGGTGTGACCACAGGCGGAGCTGGCGATGTCCCAGTAGCTTGTTTATTGTTTCCCGGAGCGAGCCGAACGGTCGGCACAGTGCGGCCCTGGCCGCGTCCGGCCGCAGGATGATGAGCCTGAACCTGAGACTTGTCAGGTAGGCAGTGGCTGGAGAAATAGAGCAGAGATGCATCGTGTAGCTTGTCAGCAATTGTCATTCTTTGCTTGACAGGTTCAGGAGACCTCTGAGCCAGAGCAAAGCGGATGTGAGGAGACAGTTTATCTGACCAGATGGCTAGAAGAGCTGTGTCAGAGAGTAGATCGGCACTGACCAGGACACGTAGCCATCTCCAGAGCTGGGAAGGTTTGTCGTTACCTAGTTGCTCGACATGGAGCACTTGCCGTATTGCTGCCTCAGTTGAGTGTGCAAGCCAACGTAGAATTGTCTTTTTGGTTAGAGTGTACCGGGTACATGAGTCCGGGGTGTCAACCAGGTCAGCAATCAAGACCTCCTGGTCGCGCAGGTGGGTGATGAGGACCAGAAACCTGGTTGACTCGTCGAGTTTGTAATGTTCAAACACTTCGTCTGTAATTTTGAACCAGGTTGTAGCTCTGTCGGGATTAAACGGTGGCAGTGTCGGTAAGTGTTGTAGACTGTTCGAAAGAACAGGTTGAGTTGAGCTCGTCGGGGCACTGCCTGACGTGAGCTGTTGTTGCTGTAGTATTCCAGGAGAGTGTGCCTCCAGCAGATGTGGCAACGAGGGCTGTTCGGGTGGCAGTGTGAAGGTGACACGTTGTGGTTGAGCACGATCCGCCGCGGCGCGGAAGGCTGATGCGGGTGAGACACCGTAATGTGTCGATTGCGGTTGCGGAAGCTCAACACGTTGCAGGTGTGTTCGTATTGACGCGTTGCGGAAGACCAAAGCGGATGAGGCACCGAGATGTGGCGAGAACAGTAGCGGAGGGCCAGCGCGGGGGCGACAGGTGAGAAAAAGTTCAGAGTTTGAGAATGCATGTTAGTCCGCGGGAAGCTCGACGTATGATCAGAGCGGGGGCCACCTGTGTTGCAGGGAGGTTGCAGAGGTGCGAGCTGTCAAGAAGCACAGTGTGGGAAATGATGTCGAATGTGGGATGGAATGTGTGAATGTTCACTGTTCATAGTCATTCCACTCAAAACGGTGTGCTATAAGGTGAATGTCATGGCACAAAACACTGAGGCATAGCAGTGGGACAGAGGTGTAGGTCAGGCACAGATAACAAGTTATTGTTCCTGTTGCAGGCCGAGGTATTGAAGTAGGAAGGTATGTGCTGATGCTGAACCGAGGCAGTTGCGGACGTGGTCAGATGCTGAGGAGGTTGACCTGTGAACGAAGCAGTTCTGGCCACGTGGTAGGTATCCGCGTGGTACTGCACGGATTGCGGCATGGCAAATCATTGTCCTGGAGGTGGTAGGTTGTCCAACGAAGCATTTGCAGAAATTAGCATTGGTCCCACACTGCATGAAGATCTGTAAGAGGTAACTGCACAGTCAATGAGGGAGGGCACATGTGGCAGGAACACAGGCATTTGATAGCCAGAGTCATGCACACACCTAACCTCACTTATTGTTGCAGGCTCAAAAACGTCCGGCGAAAACCGTGTAATCGTCGAGTGAGAGGCATCGTGTTGCAGTCCTGGTGGGTGTACACTGCCCGCAACACGATGCATGTCGATCACAAAATCCGGTGCTAGGCGCTGGGCTGAAGTCATTGTTCGAATGCTGTGTCGATGTAATACACATGAAAATAACCGATGCAGAGGTCGCAGACACAGTAAAACGTCGAAAACGGAAGACGTTACAACTCGGGGTCACCAGTGAGGGAGATGTTCGGGTTAGTTACACCAAACAACCCCCATTTCACAGTGGTTCATTTATTCACCCAAACACAAGCAAGGCTCACAAAGAACTAGACATGGCAGAAGAGGCCAAAGATAATCTTAGCTTAGTTCAAAGATGGATGCATCGATGTTGGTGTCGATTTCATCGGCGCCACAACTTAATCAAAGGGGACCATTTATAAATGAGAAATCTGTTCAAACTGTAGTGGTATCTCAGTTCCAATGCATTCCATATTCTTTTGTCTGATAATTTTTTGCATAAAGCAGAATGTACCTAACATGAAAACAGAACGCACATTTTAATACTTAATTAATAATTCATTGTATAATGCGGAATAGAGCTTATACAGCACTACAATATTATGGTATACAGGGCTATTGAAAAAGAAAGGAACAGATTTCAAACATTTATTGCATTCAAATTACAAAAGATAGAAACACAATTCCAATGTTGCTGGAAAGAGAAAAGTTCAAATTTTTATGCATTCAATGCGTGCACCATGTGTTACATGTCAAAAATTTCCCCCACAAATTGGTGAATAACTATTCTCCTTCTGGTTCCAAAATTCCCAAACTTCAATTCATCAGCGAATCACACCTTTGTCCACACTTCCAATGTCCAATTATGATGTTTTATAGCCCATTCAAGTCTCTTCTGTTTATTTAAGGGCCTAAGATGGGTTTTTCTTACTGGAACACATCCTTTCAAGCCATCTTCAGACTACTCTTTACTGTTGCAACACATAGTGTTGTCGTGTTCATTTCTACCAGTTCTGCACGAATTTGGGGTGCTTTTTTGAATCTATTTCTCTTACTGGTAATTCTGATATATTTATCATCACTTTTAGTTATTTTATGAGATTGTCCTGCTCGTGGTATGTCCTTATTGCTATGTGTTGTGTTGTCTTCTGGCGATGAAGGATGTATTGCTCTCCCCCTATAGACACACTACACTGTTTTGCAATTTGGTGAATAGATAAACCTGCTTGGCTAAGTGCTACAATTGTAGGACATTTTTCTGTGGATATCTCCACTTGTGGAGCCATACTAGTGATGTGCACACTTCAATGTCACGAAGGAACTGACGTGCAGGAACCACATGTTACGTATCGTAGCAATGCTTACCATTGGCTGCGAACATCACATCACTACAGGGGACAACACAGGTGCACCAAATGCGGCATCACTCATCACTCATTTGTTACATAGTTTGATTCTTAATTTCTTTGCGTGTTTTTGGTACTTGCATTGTTTAATTCATAACTTTCGGGCGTATTATAGTATTTGACAGTTGTAGCATCGTGTTTCAGTACCTGAATAGTGTAAATTTGCGTAGACATCTGTCTTCTGTTTTTGTTTTGAATGGCCAGTGTCGGTTGGTCACAGTCAGTGTGCTCCCTGCCGCCGTTGGATAAGCAGCTGCAGCAGCAATTCGTATACTCCTTGCTCACTCATTTGTTATGTATTTTAATTCTTAATTTCTTTGCGTGTTTTTGGTACTTGCATTGTTTAATTCATAAATTTCGGGCGTATTATAGTATTTGAGAGTTGTAGCATCGCGTTTTAGTACCTGAATAGTGTAAAAACGCATAGTCGCCTTCCGCCGCCGAGCAGTGTGTCAGCAGTGCGCAAGTAGCAGCATTACTGCATTTACTAGGCAATCTTGTATATTAATAACCGTTTAAATTTTCTATCGATTTGTTTGCGCTCTCTGTAGATAAGTTCAGACGTTCTTCGCACAACAGTTTTTAGCATGGATAGGGACTGCAACTGCTGTGTTCGGATGCAGGCTGAGTTGGCATCCCTTCATTCCCAGCTTCAGGCAGTATTGGCTTCGGTCACACAGCTTGAGGCTTTTGCCAATGGGCATCACTGTGGGGGTCCAGATGGGGGTTTGTCGGGGATGGCCAGCTCGTCCCACGCATCCCCCGATCGAACTATGACTGTAGTTGCCCGGGATACTGCCCACATTGAGGGTGATCCCTCACCTGTGGTAGAGTGGGAGGTCGTCTCAAGGTGTGGCAGGGGGCGAAAGACATTTCGGAGGGCTGAACGGAAGGCCTCTCCAGTTTGTCTGATGAACCAGTTTCAGGCTCTGTCTCAGGCTGATACTGATCTTCGGCCTGACATGACTGCTTGCTCTGTTCCAGGTTGCCCCTCAGTCTGCAAGATCCGGGCAGTCGCAGAGGGTGGGCTTACTGGTAGTTGAGAGCTCCAACGTCAGGTGCATAATGGGGCCCCTTAGGGATACGGCAGCAAGAGAGGGGAAGGAAACCAATGTGCACTCCGTGTGCATACCGGGGGCAGTCATTTCTGATGTGGAAAGAGTCCTTCCGGATGCTATGAAGGGTACAGGGTGCACCCATCTGCAGGTGGTCGCTCATGTCGGCACCAATGATGTGTGTCGCTGTGGATCGGAGGAAATCCTCTCTGGCTTCCAGCGGCTATCTGATTTGGTGAAGACTACCAGTCTCACTAGCAGGATGAAAGCAGAGCTCACCATCTGCAGCATCGTCGACAGGACTGACTGCGGACCTTTGGTACAGAGCCAAGTGGAGGGTCTGAATCAGAGGCTGAGACGGTTCTGCGACCGTGTGGGCTGCAGATTCCTCGACTTGCGCCATAGGGTGGTGGGGTTTCGGGTTCCGCTGGATAGGTCAGGAGTCCACTACACACAACAAGCGGCTACATGGATAGCAGGGGTTGTGTGGCGTGGGCTGGGCGGTTTTTTAGGTTAGATGGCCTTGGGCAAGTACAGAAAGGGCAACAGCCTCAACAGGTGCGGGGCAAAGTCAGGACATGCGGGGACCAAGCAGCAATCGGTATTGTAATTGTAAACTGTCGAAGCTGCTTTGGTAAAGTACCGGAACTTCAAGCGCTGATAGAAAGCACCGAAGCTGAAATCGTTATAGGTACAGAAAGCTGGCTGAAGCCAGAGATAAATTCTGCCGAAATTTTTACAAAGATACAGACGGTGTTTAGAAAAGATAGATTGCATGCAACCGGTGGTGGAGTGTTCGTCGCTGTTAGTAGTAGTTTATCCTGTAGTGAAGTAGAAGTGGATAGTTCCTGTGAATTATTATGGGTGGAGGTTACACTCAACAACCGAGCTAGGTTAATAATTGGCTCCTTTTACCGACCTGCCGACTCAGCAGCATTAGTGGCAGAACAACTGAGAGAAAACTTGGAATACATTTCACATAAATTTTCTCAGCATGTTATAGTCTTAGGTGGAGATTTCAATTTACCAGATATAGACTGGGACACTCAGATGTTTAGGACGGGTGGTTGGGACAGAGCATCGAGTGACATTATACTGAGTGCACTATCCGAAAATTACCTCGAGCAATTAAACAGAGAACCGATTCGTGGAGATAACATCTTGGACCTACTGATAACAAACAGACCCGAACTTTTCGACTCTGTATGTGCAGAACAGGGAATCAGTGATCATAAGGCCGTTGCAGCATCCCTGAATATGGAAGTTAATAGGAATATAAAAAAAGGGAGGAAGGTTTATCTGTTTAGCAAGAGTAATAGAAGGCAGATTTCAGACTACCTAGCAGATCAAAACGAAAATTTCTGTTCTGACACTGACAATGTTGAGTGTTTATGGAAAAAGTTCAAGGCAATCATAAAATGCGTTTTAGACAGGTACGTGCCGAGTAAAACTGTGAGGGACGGGAAAAACCCACCGTGGTACAACAACAAAGTTAGGAAACTACTGCAAAAGCAAAGAGAGCTTCACTCCAAGTTTAAACACAGCCAAAACCTCTCAGACACGCAGAAGCTAAACGATGTCAAAGTTAGCGTAAGGAGGGCTATGCATGAAGCGTTCAGTGAATTCGAAAGTAAACTTCTATGTACCGACTTGACAGAAAATCCTAGGAAGTTCTGGTCTTACGTTAAATCAGTAAGTGGCTCGAAACAGCATATCCAGACACTCCGGGATGATGATGGCATTGAAACAGAGGATGACACGCGTAAAGCTGAAATACTAAACACCTTTTTCCAAAGCTGTTTCACAGAGGAAGACCGCACTGCAGTTCCTTCTCTAAATCCTCGCACAAACGAAAAAATGGCTGACATCGAAATAAGTGTCCAAGGAATAGAAAAGCAACTGGAATCACTCAACAGAGGAAAGTCCACTGGACCTGACAGGATACCAATTCAATTCTACACAGAGTACACAAAAGAAGTTGCCCCCCTTCTAACAGCCGTGTACCGCAAGTCTCTAGAGGAACGGAAGGTTCCAAATCATTGGAAAAGAGCACAGGTAGTCCCAGTCTTCAAGAAGGGTCATCGAGCAGATGCGTAAAACTATAGACCTATATCTCTGACATCGATCTGTTGTAGAATTTTAGAATATGTTTTTTGCTCGAGTATCATGTCGTTTTTGGAAACCCAGAATCTACTATGTAGGAATCAACATGGATTCCGGAAACAGCAATCGTGTGAGACCCAACTCGCTTTATTTGTTCATGAGACTCAGAAAATATTAGATACAGGCTCCCAGGTAGATGCTATTTTTCTTGACTTCCGGAAGGCATTCGATACAGTCCCGCACTATCGCCTGATAAACAAAGTAAGAGCCTACGGAATATCAGACCAGCTGTGTGGCTGGATTGAAGAGTTTTTAGCAAACAGAACACAGCATATTGTTATCAATGGAGAGACGTCTACAGACATTAAAGTAACCTCTGGCGTGCCACAGGGGAGTGTTATGGGACCATTGCTTTTCACAATATATATAAATGACCTAGTAGATAGTGTCGGAAGTTCCATGCAGCTTTTCGCGGATGATGCTGTAGTATACAGAGAAGTTGCAGCATTAGAAAATTGTAGCGAAATGCAGGAAGATCTGCAGCGGATAGGCACTTGGTGCAGGGAGTGGCAACTGACCCTTAACATAGACAAATGTAATGTATTGCGAATACATAGAAAGAAGGATCCTTTATTGTATGATTATATGATAGGGGAACAAACACTGGTAGCAGTTACTTCTGTAAAATATCTGGGAGTATGCGTGCGGAACGATTTGAAGTGGAATGATCATATAAAATTAATTGTTGGTAAGGCGGGTACCAGGTTGAGATTCATTGGGAGAGTCCTTAGAAAATGTAGTCCATCAACAAAGGAGGTGGCTTACAAAACACTCGTTCGACCTATACTTGAGTATTGCTCATCAGTGTGGGATCCATACCAGATCGGGTTGACAGAGGAGATAGAGAAGATCCAAAGAAGAGCGGCGCGTTTCGTCACAGGGTTAGTTGGTAACCGTGATAGCGTTACGGAGATATTTAACAAACTCAAGTGGCAGACTCTGCAAGAGAGGCGCTCTGCATCGCGGTGTAGCTTGCTCGCCAGGTTTCGAGAAGGTGCGTTTCTGGATGAGGTATCGAATATATTGCTTCCCCGTACTTATACCTCCCGAGGAGATCACGAATGTAAAATTAGAGAGATTAGAGCACGCACGGAGGCTTTCAGACAGTCGTTCTTCCCGCAAACCATACGCGACTGGAACAGGAAAGGGAGGTAATGACAGTGGCACGTAAAGTGCCCTCCGCCACACACCGTTGGGTGGCTCACGGAGTATAAATGTAGATGTGTAGATGTAGATGTAAATAGGTAAATAAATGTGTCAGATAGGTACATAACATTTATGTACACAAAATTGTTTGTTGAATACTATCGTATCTTGATGACCACAAACAAAAATCTTAACATGTGTACAACTGCTGTACTATTCAACTGTACCCACAGTATTAGACCTTATCTACAGAGAACTAGATGTCATTTCTTGGATCTATTGAGATTAATGAGTGGTAGTGTACACTCCTGCCTGCCATACAACACTGCACTTCCACAACTGCCTCATCAGTATGGTATGTCACCTAAGGTCTATGGGTGTATGACGTGAATGCCACACCATACACACCACGTGCCACGTTGATGCCAGACAGGCACTTACTAGAGATGCAGAAACCACACACTGTATGTTCCGTCGCTCCCGCTCGAGCCGTGTTGGTCATACTGTGCTCTGGCCAGTCCTGCATGTACCATCCACAGACAGCCTCCACACCACATGACCTCACTTTAAACTGCCCCATCCTGTACTTACCTACCAGCAGGATAGTTCACTCTATACAAGTGCTTGATGTCTGCCCATGGGATCTTCAATGAGAATGTAAAGTGCATGACCTTACTCACCAACCTCAGTAATGATGCAGACATAATCAGCGACCTATACCTGGCAGCACCCACTCACAACAAGTATGAATGACTAAGGCTTTGCTGTTTCACCAACTCTCATGCTCTCTGGAACAGCAGCTGCACGTAGTTATGAAACCCTTAGAGACAAACCACCATCCTCCCTACGGACGCAGACTGATCCTGCAGTGATGCTTGTCCACATATTCTGGACACTGTGGCAATTGAAACTTTCCACACACATCCAGACCGTAATGCTGTCACATGAGGACGACCCCTCAAAGCCAGACTTTGCCTCGCAGACCAAATTCATGTGCTGTCACAGCATCGTACTCTCAACAGCCACTCTGACATCAGCTATGCCATCACCCCTCTCACCTTGAAACAGCCAAGGCTAACCAACCACTGCCAAGCTGGCACGAGATCCCTCACTTGCCTCTGGCTGCCAACCCTGTCTCCGCTCCATGCAGCTGTGACAGTCCCGAGGTCAGCCAAATCCATCTGTTCCACCCCAAGTCCCCTCCCAGCACCATACTGCGTGACCTCCACAATACCAATTGACAACAAGCACTGAATGATACAGTGAATATGCACACCTTATCACCCCCCCCCCCACCCTCTCCCCTGGCACTGTTTATAAACAGGCGTTCCTTCAGAGAAAAATGCTGCCCGCCTCTGCCCTTTCAGCAACTGAATAATGCTGTTGTTTCCATACCAGATTTGGACAGGAACCTAGCAACTGCAGAGCACCTGGTGTTTACCCTAATGAGCACAGCATCCAGCTGTAGGTGCACCAGGCCACTCTACTACCACAAGACACCTTTATCAACTGCACCTGGATAGTTCTTCCACCCCACATTGCCCTGCAATGGCTTATGCTTATTTGTTCACGATTGTATGACACAAATCTACTTCCTCATTGACATGGGCGCTGACATCAGCACCCTCCCACCAGCTCAAATGCTGACTACTCCCTCGCCTTCATTGTTCCAGTTATATGCCACGAATGGCACTGTTATCTCTGTTATCACTGGCACTGGCACAGCCTCAATCGCTTTGGCTTTGTACTTGGGGGGGGGGGGGGGGTATAGTCACGTGAACTGAACCTTCCTCATTGCCGAGATGGTCGAGCCGGTCCTGGGAGCAGATTTTCTGTATCACTGTCACCTGATTTCTGACCTCACCTGTGCTTTGTTATTACGTCGTGATGGACAGCAGCCAATCATTGGAGTTATCAGCAAAGTTCTCTCCAGACATTCCTGTCCACCTCCCACCTCATCATCACACGGAGATACACCAGTGGATTTCCTCCTAAAATCCTCAGCACTCATCAGCAAACTTCATGCTCTGTTGTTTAACTGTTCACTATGCATCACAAATGACATCACGAGACACAAAAACATGGATCTTCAGCAGCGCATTGTTGCCACTGCAGCAAAACTTCAGCTGAAAAGCACAACCTTGCTGTCCTACAACATTTGCAACAGCCATGCCACACAAATGCCTCTTTGGAGGATGCCAAAGTACTGCCAGAGACTATCTGGATGGAATCTGAACAGGTTAGTGACGTGCTGTATCCAGCTTCTATGCACGATTCTGTTGGTGTACCCACTGCTCCACCCAGTGACCCTGCTCTACAGCATGGCGTTTTTCTGGTCACACACATTTGTGATGGCACTGTTCATTGCATTAACACTACACTCAGCCTGTGTGTCCATAGACCTTGATGCCTCCCTCACCACAAATTTAGATTGGCAAAGGCTGCTGTGGACAAACTAATAGAGGCAGGCATTGTCCGACCATCGACAGCCCTGGGGGCCCCGATGAAGCTCATTTTAAAGAAAGTCAAATCGTGGTTCCTGTGTGGCAACCACCAGTGGCTCAACAACTTAACTATTATAGACAGTTATCCAGTTCCTAATCTACGGGACTTTGCTCAAATGCTAGCGGGTGCCAAAATATTCAGTGTTATTGACTGTAAAACAGCGTAGCCCCAGATTTCCGTGGCAGAAGAGGACATACTGAAGACAGTGATCACTACACCTTCCGGACTCTTTGAGTTTTGTATATGCCTTATGAATTGAAAAATGCTGTGAAATGTGGCAGCGTTTTATTGACAAAGTTTTTTTCAGTCTACCATTCTGTTATGCATACATAGACGATGTCCTTATATTCTCACCATCAGTGGAAGGGCACAAGGCTCACTTACAACAAGTCTTCAACAGACTAGCTGCCCATGTGGTTGTCATTAACAAAGACAAATGTCAGTTATGGCAATCTTGTGACATTTGTCAGCCACCATGTAGATGCCTCAGGTATCCACCCGATACCAGAGAAGACTAACCAGGTTCAACTCTTGCCACCTCCTTCCACCTACCAAGAGCTATGCAGATTTTTAGTCATTATAAATTTCTACATGAGACACATCCCACATGCAGCTGAGACTCTCCTTCCTCTGGCCAAAGTCCTGCATGGGAAGAATACTGCAGGAAAACACCGCCTTGAGAGGATACATGCTATACAATCTGCTTTTGATAAGATCAAGGATGACTTACTGCATGCAACTACACTGGCTCATCCATCTCCCAACACCCACCTTACTATAAAAGTGGATGTGAGTGACCTTGCTATCAGTGCCATGTTAAAACAGGAGATAGCTGACATTCCCCAGTCTCTGCAGTTTTTCTCTCGCAAACTTTCAGACATGCACCGTAAGTGATCAACCTTTGACTGTGAGCTACTCTCCATCTACAAGGATGTCCACTTCTTTCGAGAAGAGATAGGGGCAGACTCTAACTGTTTACATGGATCACCATCCCCTGGCTGTTGCATTATGCAGCCCGTCTGAGGACCCATCGACCAGGTGTTTTCGATACTTTGATTTCACTTCACAGTTCATGACTGTGGTGTGCTACATCAAAGGTGTTGACAACATTGTCATAGACTATTTGTTGCACATCGTCTCTTCCTCTGTCCTGCTCAATTACGAACAGATTACCAAGGTGCAAGAATTGGATCAAGACTTACAGAACCACCTTCGTGTCCTGGACATGGACCTGAAGCTTGAGCAACATACCTTCCTGGCTTCACCAAACCAATCTGGTGTGATGTGTTGTTTGAGTGGGTCCAACCAGTCACCTTGAAACCTTTCCATAAAAAAATCTATGATCTCATCCACAATCTCGCACTCCCTGGGGTACAGCCCTCTGTACAGTTAGTGACAGAAGGTTTCGTGTGGCCCCACATGCGGAAAGACTGCACCACATAGACCATACCCACAGAGCAAAACGGGCCACACTAAGCCATCCCTTGGAAAATTCCTGATCCCTAAGGGAAGGCTCCAACATGTGCATGTGGACATAAAGCATTATGTCATATCACTGATTGATAGAGTTACACTGTGGGTTGAGGCCACACCTACTGCTGATATATTTGATGAGACTGTTGCCAAAGTTTTTGTCAACATGTGGATCACATGTTTCAGCTGCCCAGTATCGTTTACTACCAGGGAAGCCAATTTGAGTCCTCTCTATTCAATAAAATGTGCCATCTTTGCAGCTGCCACCAATTCCAGACCACTGCAAATCACCTTCAGTCAAACAGTCTCATTGAAAGATAGCACCACACATTAAAAGGGTGCTTATGTTCCATCCTGAGTTGATAGATCCCTTCCCTAGGTGTTGCTCAGCGTCCACACTGCCCACAAGGAAGACCTTGATGCATCTTTACGTGAGATCCTGTACAGCAAGACATTATCTCTTCCCACTGATTTCGTCCTACGGGCCATATCCCCCACCGATTGTGACCTGCCAGATCTCATCATTCAGACACCACATACAGAACCTGCATATACTGCCCCCCCCCCCTTACCAAACACCATCACACCATGAAATGCTGCAGGTCTGTCCACCTCTTCACGTGTGATGCTGCACGTTCATACTGTGAAACGTGCCCTGCACCCACTGTATACAGGCCCTCATAAAGTAATTACTCGCAGCACAGTCACATTCGACATCATGATCAGAGGCAAAAGATTGACAATGTCTGCTAATAGACTGAAGCCAGTTTGTACCGCAGAACACTCTCTGCAGCTGCATCTAGCCCTGCACCCGACCAACCACCTTCTACCCCTTTCACACTGCAGCTCAACTTCTCCAACTTTTTCCCTGAGCATATACCTGTGACGCCTGTTGACAAAAACCTGGTCATCTTTGCGCAGTACGAAGACAGGAGATCTGGGGCCAGCACAATTTCACACCATTACCACCACATCTGCTTATACTGGCTGGTGTGGCCACAGCAGAATTGATGTCCAACTCGTTACCGAGGGCTCCCTCATCACAGTCACCCTGGTTTAAGGCACAGCCGACAATAGAACTATGTCATCAGCCACTCCACCCTTAATACCCACCACCGAGGCTGCTACTGATGGCAGCACATTGGTACTGGCTACTTCCCACTATGGACACACCCTCCAGCCTCAGAGACTACGAGCTCTCTGGTATCACTGCAGCCATTGCCCCACCACAGATCAATGCTGACACTTCATTTCCACTGTGCAATGCTTCCCTTTCTCCTATGCTCCACACTATGGCAGGGGGAGGGGCTCTGTGGTGACATAGAGACTATATATTACCTCTGACTGACAAAATAAACATCGCTGCCCAGTGCAGTAGAGTGAAAAATAATATCTGTGATGGTTTAGTGTGTGTCGAACCTCTGACCCGTGTAGACTGTGATGATATTCAGTCTAGAAAATTAAGTAAGAATCTGTCGACCACACACTGTGTACTGTTTATTACATGTGCTCTGCTGCTTGTACCACATTTCCTACACACTGCATTATTGATCTGTCCAAAACACATTGCTCAGAGTATGGTTTATTATGCTACAGTGGTGACATTGGTGTATAAAGGTTTTTTCAGTGAGGTTGAAAGCAGATGTTTCTATTAAATGATGAACAGATAAAATCTGTGTGTAAGCAAGTACTAGTTAATTAATGAAAAGAAGATTTGCAGTTTCACAGCAGCTCACTTTATCCTAAAAGCAGTGCATATTAATACAATAATGGCAGTAATATGATCATATAATCCGATTCTAGTATGGGAAATTTCGCTGATCTTTGAAAACTTGCCCATTGGATTTGAGAAAAGACGTAACAAGATTTCCGGTGGTGGCATTATTTCAGTTTCATTGTAGCTTTTAATAAAATCAACTACACTACAGTGTCTTTTAGGGCACTTGTATAAAGCATAGCTCCAAAGTTTGATATAGCATAAATTAAAAATTTTGAAGTATTTGGAGTGCAAAAGTGAAAATATTAGCTTTTAAATTAGTGTGTAGGGCATGGTAAATAACAGCCAACATATCATAAAAAAGTTTGAAACTGTGGTATAGGTTTAATCATTGGAAAAATGTAATCGCCAGATGCCAGATATCGTAAGTGTCACTTCTACTTTAATTTGACCCAGAATTTTATCTTAAATGTGAGTATCCTGTTTTTTAATAGAGTTTAAATCACACATCTAGGCAAGCACTAGAAATCTGTTTCGCTTAATTTACTTGAAGATGTGCAGTCATATGTGAGATAACCTTCAATGAATGTCATTCAGCATATGTGTGAAAGTCAAACATGAAGTCTGGAATAACAGGCTCTGAGCACCTAAAGCACTGTAAAGTGGAAAAACATAATGTGCACCACACTTGCAAACCACTTCTTGGAACAGAATAACCAGCCTGCTGGCATAAAGACGCCAGTAAGCAGTAACAAACATTTGTAGACATCTAATGTCCACCTACCACAACGCAAAAAGATTCACTACACTAACTTAAATCATAAGATACACCATCATTGTCACTTGAACAACTTATTTTTCAAGGTTATAATCTACACCTAAAATATCCGATAAAGATATTGCCTACATGTGGTTTCCAATAAACCTGCAACTTCAGTCCATAGATTCCAAGCTATATCCCGGATATGATATTTTTCATCTTCAGGCTACCACAAGCTACTCCTTGGATTAAACTTATCAGTTTCCCACACTCCATGTTTCTTGTCGTGTCGCCATTATAACTGGAAAAAAGAAAAAGAAAAACTGGTTTGAATTTCCCCAATTGTCATACAAAAGCTGCACATTTGAGTGATAAGATGGGTTACATTGCGACCAAGCCACACACTGATTTGGAAAGATTGGCCATCTTTGGACAATGTCAGTCTTTGGCGGCCACTATGACCACAGCCTTAAGCAATTGTTTTACCCGGCAAGGTCAAGCATTCCAGAAAAGTGGACTATCTGCATTATTTTCTGCCAGTTTCAGTTGACTAGTAGCAGCTGAAGTGATGACAAGATGTTGAACAAATAGCATGTGTTGCTAACACTTAATGAAAAGATTAAAGTAATTAAGGTGAGTAAGAAAAACAAACTCTCTGTGCACAAAATAATGCTGTGTTGCAAATACAGTAAAACACAAATTATGATACTTTAATAAACAAGGATAAGATAGAAGATGAGTGGATGAAAGGGAATGTGCAAATGGAAGGAAAGGTGATGAAGAAGAGAACTAAGGAAATTAACAAGATAGTGTGGGAATGGTTTGCACATGCACGGGCAAATAACTTACCTTTGTCTCAACCAATGTCAAAGAGTGAGGCTTTGAACAATGATAAAGAACTTAGAAATATGGAGTTTAAGGCATTTACAGAATGACTGGACAGTTTCAAAGGTAGCCACAACATCATGTGGAATGAAGCGTATGGAGAAGCTAAGGATGCACATGAAACCGTAGCAACAGAATGGAAGACAATACTGTTCAACCTAATAGTAAATTATGTCCTGAAAGATGTGTTCAGTGTCAAAGCCTTCAAAATCTCTACTAACTCGATATGAAAAGTACGCTGGTGGAAAAATGTCCAAGGAAAAACTATACTGCTGTGTTAGGTGAAATCGAGAAGCCACTGGTGATAGGTAAGGTGGCAAAACCATGTTGTTTAAAAAATATGGATGTCAGTAAGCTTCAAGTCACGTGGCAAAGCAATAAGAAGCTGTGATTCGTGAGTGGTCTTATGAATGGGTGGACTCTTTCAATACCAAAATGAAAAAAAGGAAATCGCCAGGCTCTCCTTTTCCTAGACCACGCAAATTCAACCAGTATCACAAAGGCCCTGAAGCAAGGGGCTATTTAAACTTACAAGCCAAATTATAGGTGATTGTTGATGCAGTGTCTTATTGTTATTGTTAGTGCTGAACAAGCCGAAAGTGCGTTCACTCTTGCACGGTCAGTCCCTGTCCCAGTCTTACATGCACAGTTTCTGTGCTGAATGCAGTAAATTGAATTGCCTTTTCAGCAAGAAAAATAAAGCTCAAAACAGTTACAAAGCTCTTCAAAAAATTGAGATTTGGAGGCCGAGAACAAGATGCTTCTGTACTCGTTGACACTCAAGAAAATGCAGTAGCAATTGCTGAATAAATGAAGATGCAAAACATTTCATCTAGTGCAGATGACTAGGTTTGAAGTGATGACTTTCTGTTAACTCAACCCACTATAGCAAAAGATCTAATAGAAATATGCAACACAGAAGATGATCAGGAAGAAATAAAAAAGGAGAAGAGGACCAAACTGATATCCCTAGAAAAACTACTATCCCTGGAGAAACTACTGCATGCATAAATGATGTTATGCAATTTGCAGGACACACAAATTTTCCCAAGCAGTTGGAACTATTGTATAGTGCAAAACCTTGCGTAGAAAAAAAAACAATTTTTAACAGGAAATTCAAACAGGTTTCCTTCCATGACATGTGGTGACAAAAGCAAAATGTAAAGCAAATAAACAATGGAGTAATATATATGTAAAAACAACAGTAAGTGAATTGAAAGGTAGTGTAAAAATATAGAAGTGCCATACTTATCATTTAGTGTAATAATCTACTACTCCGTTGTACAATATACAGTAAATGAATATCTACTGTGCAGGAGTGAAGGCAAGTAAATACCTGCATAATTAGAAATTTATACTTTCGTGCATGATACCTGACAAATTTTATGTAGCCTAGTGAATTTTGTGTAATCTGTTCAATTTGGAAAATTATTTTAGTCCCATGTGATTCTATTTCGAGCAAATTTACTGTATTTGTCAAACAATGGAAACTCCATGTAGCAATATGAACAACGTATGAAAAGGCATATTGCTACCTACCATAAACAAGACATGTCAAGTCACAAGCAGGCACAATTAAAAGACACTTGCATGTAGCTTTCAGTCACAGTCTTCATCAGTAAAAGAGAGACAGACACCATTCACACACACAAGCAAGGACATCTCACACCAACACGATTCCCTACTCCAGTATCTTGGACTGAAATGCAGTTTCACATGGGTTGCAAGCAGTGGGCAGGGAAGGGGAAGCGATGGCATATGGGTGGGGAGAGAGAGAGACAAATGCTGTCTGTGGAGTGTGCAGGGGCCAGAATGTCAACAGGTGCAGCATCAGGAGGTTGTGCGGCAGGAAGGTGCGGAAAATATGAGCAAAATAGGAGATGAGCAGGTAAAGACAGACAGATGCATTGGCAGAGGGCAGCAAATAAACAGGGTGGGAGTTGAGAATGGGGATAGAGGGGTTGGAAACTGATGGGTGCAGGGTGTGGGGACAGTATGTTACTGCAGGTTGAGGCTGGGATAATTACAGGAGTAAAGAATGTAATGTAAAGAGAACTCCCATCTGCATAGTTCATGAAAGCTGGTGGTGGAGAGGAGGATCCAGATAGCTCAGATAGTGAAGCAACCATTGAAATCAAGTATGTTGTGTTCAGCTGCATGTTGTGCCATGGGGTGATGTACTTTGCACTTGGCCACAGTTTGGAGGTGGTCATTCATCTTGGTGGACAGCTGGTTGGTAGTCATAGCAATATAAAAATCTATGCAATGATTGCAGCAGAGATGGTAAATGACATGTGTGCATTCACAGGTGGCCCCAACCCCTGATGGGGTAGGGTAAACCTGTGACAGGCCCCTGTGCACTTCACGAGACAGCAGTTGTCTCTCTCTCTCTCTCTCTCTCTCTCTCTCTCTCTCTCTCTCTCTCTCTCTCTCCCCACCCATACACCTTTCCTTCTCCTTCCTTGCCCCCTCCAAATTGCTACTTGCAACCAATGTGATGTTGCATTCTGGCCCAAGGTGCTGGAGTTGGCAGTTGTGTGTGCATGAGGTGCGCTTACTTGTGTGTATGGATGGTGTGTGTCTCTGTCTTACTGATGACAGCTGTGGCTTAAAGTTATATGTAATTGTCTTTTATTTGTACCTGCCTGCGACTTGACACATCTTCTTTATGGTAAGTAGCAATCTGTCTTTTCCTACATTGTCGATATTTTACTGTGTTTGGTTAGTTGAGGGTAGTCATTATTTTATTTACATAACATGTTGAGAATTCTCTTATTTTTGCAAGTTTAATAGCTTCTGTAATCAAGTTCTTGTTTCTGTTACTATTATTTATCCTTACTGACTTTTGTGGAAACATCTCTTCAAAATGGTGGACCACTGTGACAACAAATATTTCAAATTTTATGTTGACATCACTGGGGCATACATTTCCCTCCACCTTTCTTTACTTACAAGGACATTTAGTTTGTGTAAGTTACTTGGAATGTAATACCTTCATAAGCTTTTAAAATGGGATTGGGTTTGATGTATCTTTGTTTAGATGGATGTTTAGTATGACAGCATGGTGATTGCTGAATCATCCTTATAGTGTTGGGCTAAGTTTATTTCTGTTTGCAAGAATTTGGTCTAAGGGTATCGCTGATGTGAGTGCTATTCTAGTGAGCTTATTTACAAGGCCACGTAGAATGTATGATTTTGCAGTTTCAAACTGTTTCTATTTTTGATGAAGAAGTTATGCAGTATGTTGGAAAAGCTCCTGAGAGTCGTGCACCTGTGTTACCTGTACCAGAGGTACCTCAAGTACTATCCTCTCCTGTTGATCCTGTGTCCTCTGCAGAAAGTGCAGGATCTATCCTTACCTACCTGCTTGACTGTGAGTGGTGTGTCAATGGTCATACTAGGCATCCTATACGGGGTGGACGGGGACCAGAGAGGACTCAAGATATTGCATCGATCCCCCAAATCAACAAGTTCAAGATGCTATCTTTCACTGAAACAGATTCAGTGGAGCTCACTTCACCTGTTGTGTTGAAACCTGTTTTGTCAGGTGTCAGGATGGGACAAACACAAAAGGGTAGGGTCTATTAATCATCACCAGTTGAAACATACAGTGAATGATGGTATCCCTTAGGGAAATGGCAGTAAGGGACAGGAAAGGACATCAGGTGCACTCAGTGTATATGCCTGGGGGCACCATTCAGTATGTTGAAGAGGCTATTCCAGCAGCCATTGAGGAAACAGGGTCAAACCAATTGCAGATTGTGGTGCATGTTGGTACAAATGATGCCTGCCATCTGGCTCTGAAGTCATTCTTGGGTCATTCTAGCAACTGGCACACAAGGTTGAGAAGACCAGCCTTGCATGTGGAATTTCAATGAAGCTCACAATTTGCAGCATTGTCCCCAGAACTGATTGTGGCCCTTTGGTTCTGAGTCAAGTGGAAGGATTGAACCAGAGATTTCAAAAGTTCTGTGACAAGCTAGGCTGCAGCTTGCTGAACTTGCACCATAGCGTTGAGAACTGTAGGGTACCCCTACATAGGTCAGGTGTGCACTACACATCAGTGGCTGCTACTTAGGTAGCTGACTGTGTGTGGGGTCACACAAGAGATTTTTAGATTAGGCAACTCTCCATCCAGTCCAGATAATGATAGCTGTAGGAAACCCAGGAGTATCAGTGTAAGACTGAAAGAAATGCCTCACACAGGCGAGAGTATCAAAATCCTAATGGTAAGGTGATGAAGAATTCTTAACAAAGACCAGAGTTTGAAGCACTCATGAAAAGCAGTGAAGTTCACATAATACTAGGTACAGAAAGCTGGTTGAAACCTGAAATTGATAGCAGTAAGATTTTTATAGAAAATATAAGTGCATATCAAAAGGAGAGGCAAATGGGAAATGGAGGTGGTTGTAAAGGAATTATATAAATTTTTTTATGAATATCTAGACACTAGCTCAACTACCACAGATTAATACGTAAAGCATTTGCTGAACCAAAAAATGCTTTACGCTCTTCGTTTATTAGTTTTAGAATAAGTTACCTTTCACTGTTATCCTGTCCTAGTGTTAAGATGTGTTGTGCCATTTCTTACTGATAAAATTGGGTTAAATAATGAGAGTGATTTTGAAGCAGAGTGATTTTGTCTTTTGTGATACCATGGGTCCCAGCCCCTGAAATTCTGGAAAATTATTACTATTATTTTAATTTTATGCAGATAATTTAGATGGTGGTGACAATCTTCATGGTAACAATGCTCAACAATAGAGGTATGTGAATGTGTTCATCTTTTTCCTTTCGTGGCCGCTACCATCAATTTCAATATATTTTCCACAACATTCAGAACCTGCAGTCTTTCTTTTCATTTAATTTTGAGGTCCACCCATTTACGTTCTAAGATGAATAAATGCATTTAACTGTAATTCTTTTTATCCAGGCCACGGGGGATGATTGCACTCAAAATGTATGTGCCACTATCCTGTTCATATGTTCACATACATTTGAGTGTGTACAAGAGTAATGATATTTAAGACTCTTTTTCTACACAGTATTACCCCTTCTATTTATTTATTTATTTATTTTTGACCACTCATTCGTGAATGTACGTGCTCTCTTATTTGATGCAGTCAGTCGACCGTATTCTTTAATAACATTATTTGTAATATTGACTGGCTTAGTTTCCACAGTTGATCTTTGCCTGTTTTGCAACAGCGCTTCATGCAAAACATTTATTATGCGACATCCACAATAACTTTTATTTCAAAATTTCAACGACCGACTGAATAAAGATTTTTCTAACAATAACAATAGCGAAACATAATAATGTAAGAGGGCATATTACATGATGTATTTGTCACAAAAGACAAAAAAAACTCAAATCCATCAAGATAGGAATTGAAGCTGCATGTGAGATTGTTTGGGCATGATTCAGGTTCAGGAGTGGGTGTAAAATAATAACTGGATCCTTCTATAGCCCACCAAACTCATCTCCTGATGTAACCAAAAACTTCAGAGAAAACCCCAATTCACTTGTACGTAAGTTCCCCAATCATACTGTAATCATTGATGAAGGCTTTAATCATCCAACAATTCATTGGTAAAATTACAGTTTTTTTAGTGGTGGCCATGATAAGACATCCTGTGAAACTTTACTAAATGTCTTCTCTGTAAACTACCTTGAACAGATAGTTAGGAACCCTACTCATGATAAAAATATATTGGATCTAATGGCAACAAATAGATCTGACCTCTTTGAGGATGTCCACATCAAAACAGGTATCAGTGACCATGACGCAGTTGTGGCAATGAGGATTACTAAAGTACCAATGACAATTAAAACAAGCAGAAAAATATACATGTTCAGTAAACTAGATAAAAAAGTCAGTAATGTTATGTCCCAATGAGGAACTTAAAACTTTCAGTACAGGTCAGGAGCATGTAGAGGAACTCTGACTCAAGTTTAAAAGAACAGTTGACAACACACTGGAAAGATATGTACCCTGTAGAATAGTTTACAATGGGAGGGAAACTTCTAAAGAAACAGAGATTACTGCAAAATAGGTGTAAAAGAAAGCGTAGCATTATAGATAGAGAGGCACTGAACAAAACATGTTTGACTGTTAAGTGTGTGGGACTCGAGTCAGATAGGACTAACAGGGGATATTCAACGTATACAGAGAAGGGCAGCATGAATGGTCTCAGGTTTGTTTAGTCCATGGGAGAGTGTTTAATGACCTCCTTTGTTATGCCCAATAGGATGATTGTTAATTGTAATAAACGTTCATGGAGTAAAAAATATTGGGCATATCTAGTGTTTTTAAAGAAAAAGTATTCATTTTGTTTTTTGAGGATCTCCTTCAATATGTTGCCTGAATTTCTTCTGTCTCAGATTCTCTTGTAGGTCTGGAAACCTCATAGGTTGACAAGTTTCTTGAATAATATAGACAACCAACTGATTCATATGTAATTTTCATATTTAATAGTCCTAGATGCCTTGCAGCCATTAATTACAATTTCGCTCAGTGAAATACATTTCATTTGTACACAAATTGAATTTACAATTTGTCCAATAACTGAGCACAACAGAAAAAAACCTTTCATCCCTCCTTCCTTCCTTTGCACCAGAAAAACACAATTCACTCACAGTTAACATCGTTTCAAAGTGCATCAGTAAAGATATAGTCATACTAAGACTGATACATAGAACATTAAATAAAAAAATAATTTACAAAAAATGAAATTTACTGAACAGTACAACAGAACAATTTTAATAATATATATTCACATAAACAAAAATTTATCTTTTTGTGGCACAGTAATTTTATGAAATTTGTTTTTTAATCACAGGGGTTAATTGTGTTAGCATGACATATACTGCTAAACAATTGGATTTTAAAACATTTCAAATAAGATCAAAAAAATGATAAGATCGTAAATTTGAGAATATACATAATCCAAATGGCTTATTGTACATTAAAAGTATCACAGAGATACTGAAGGAACTGAAGTGACAGCCCCTTGAAGAAGGGCATAAACTACCCCAAGAAAGTCTATTAACAAAGTTTCAAGAACTGGCTTTAAATGATTACTCTTGGTACATACTGAAATCCCTATGTATCACTCACACAGGGATTGCAGGGTAAGTAAGAGTACAATAATTACTCCATGCATAGAAGCATTCAAGCAGTCATTCTTCCCATGTTCCATATGTGAATGGAACAGGAAGAAACCCTAACAAGTGGTACAATAGGACATATCCTGTGCCAAAGGCCTCATGGTGATTTGCAGATTATAGATATAGATGTAGGTATTAAAGTCATCAAGCACAGGTATAATGACATGTTTCCACTGACTTACTTTGCCTAAAAATAAGTCCATTTTGAGCAGCAAATCATTAAGGTTACTGGAGGTGGGATGGCAAATTGGAGATACAATGAGAATTACATTTGTATGTTTTATGGCCGCACTTCCAAGGATTTTGCTTGCTTGTATTTCATTCAGGAATGATAATGGTCTAGATGCAATACATTGTTTGGTGAAAATGACTATCCCACCATTGGTTCTGGAATAGTGTTCACACAATTTGAAATTTGGCAGTGAAATTAACTTCATTACATCAGTGCAGAATCAGTGCTCTGTAAGAAATCCCACTGAGATATCACTGAGCTAACTGGTTAGCAAAATGTTTACATCATCATTTTTGGTAATTACAGACTGCAGCTTGTGCTGGTACATTTTCATATTTATATCAAATTTACTCATAGGGCTTGAAGCTATATTTACTGTGTCACTGACCTTCTTTTTAATTTTTGCTGTATTAGGTATATATTGATTTCACAGCTGTTGTGCAAGTGCACAGCCTTTTACATCGGTATGACAACAACTAAACTGGCTGAGCGCATGAACGGACACAGACGAACTGTCCGCCTAGGAGATGTCCAATACCCAGTAGCGGAGCATGCCCTCCAGCATAATTCTAGGGACCTAGGAACCTGCTACACTGTATGCGCCATTTGGCTTCTCCCACCCAACACCAGTCCCTCTGAACTGCGGAGATGGGAACTTGCACTCCAACACATCCTTTCATCCCGCCATCCCCCTGGACTGAACCTACGTTAAACCACCTCACTCCCATTTACTCTTCAGTCTTCTCCTCTTTCCCTTTCCTCTTTAGCCATTCACGCATCTTTTCATCCTACATAGTTGTGTTTATCTTTATACTATATACCTCTTTACTTCTGTATGCATCCTCTTTGGTTTGAAGCTGGCACAGTACTTACAGTAGAATATCTTTGGCTTCCCTCTGACAACCATGCCTCCATCCTTTCTACCCTCCCTGTTTTCCTTTCCCTGTTGCTTCATAACCTGGGTTGTGAGTAACTGAATCTACTTTCCCTTCTTCCCTTTCTTTCCCCTCTCTCCTCCCTGATGAAGGAACATTTGTTCCGAAAGCTAGGAACGTAACTTTTGGTTCTGTTTTTTGTGTATCTATCGGCTGTACTGAGCTGAGGTAAGTACTGGCCAGCCCCTCTATCTCTTTGTTAGTATTAAATTCAATATTTCTTCTGTTACCCAAGGATTTCTACTAGCCCTTGTCTTTTTACCTACTTGATCCTCTGCTGCCTTCACTACCTCACCCCTCAAAGCTACCCTTTCTTCTTCTACTGTATTTCTTTCCCCCATTCCTGTCAATTGTTCCCTTATGCTCTCCCTGAAACTCTGTACAACATCTGGTTTAGTCAGTTTATCCAGGTCCCATCTCCTTAAATTGCCACCTTTTTGCAGTGTCTTCAGTTTTAGTCTACAGTTCATAACCAATAGATTGTGGTCAGAGACCAAATCTGCCCCTGGAAATGTCTTACAATTTAAAACCTGGTTCCTAAATCTCTGAGCCTTTTACATCGGTATGACAACAACTAAACTGGCTGAGCGCATGAACGGACACAGACGAACTGTCCGCCTAGGAGATGTCTAATACCCAGTAGCGGAGCATGCCCTCCAGCATAATTCTAGGGACCTAGGAACCTGCTACACTGTATGCGCCATTTGGCTTCTCCCACCCAACACCAGTCCCTCTGAACTGCGGAGATTGGAACTTGCACTCCAACACATCCTTTCATCCCGCCATCCCCCTGGACTGAACCTACGTTAAACCACCTCACTCCCATTTACTCTTCAGTCTTCTCCTCTTTCCCTTTCCTCTTTAGCCATTCACGCACCTTTTCATCCTACATAGTTGTGTTTATCTTTATACTATATACCTCTTTACTTCTGTATGCATCCTCTTTGGTTTGAAGCTGGCACAGTACTTACAGTAGAATATCTTTGGCTTCCCTCTGACAACCATGCCTCCATCCTTTCTACCCTCCCTGTTTTCCTTTCCCTGTTGCTTCATAACCTGGGTTGTGAGTAACTGAATCTACTTTCCCTTCTTCCCTTTCTTTCCCCTCTCTCCTCCCTGATGAAGAAACATTTGTTCCGAAAGCTAGGAACGTAAATTTTGGTTCTGTTTTTTGTGTATCTATCGGCTGTACTGAGCTGAGGTAAGTACTGGCCAGCCCCTCTATCTCTTTGATAGTATTAAATTCAATATTTCTTCTGTTACCCAAGGATTTCTACTAGCCCTTGTCTTTTTACCTACTTGATCCTCTGCTGCCTTCACTACCTCACCCCTCAAAGCTACCCTTTCTTCTTCTACTGTATTTCTTTCCCCCATTCCTGTCAATTGTTCCCTTATGCTCTCCCTGAAACTCTGTACAACATCTGGTTTAGTCAGTTTATCCAGGTCCCATCTCCTTAAATTGCCACCTTTTTGCAGTGTCTTCAGTTTTAGTCTACAGTTCATAACCAATAGATTGTGGTCAGAGACCACATCTGCCCCTGGAAATGTCTTACAATTTAAAACCTGGTTCCTAAATCTCTGTCTTACCATTATATAATCTATCTGAAACCTGTCAGTATCTCCAGGCTTCTTCCATGTATACAACCTTCTTTTATGATTCTTGAACCAAGTGTTAGCTATGATTAAGTTATGCTCTGTGCAAAATTCTACCAGGCGGCTTCCCCTTTCATTTCTTACCCCCAATCCATATTCACCTACTATGTTTCCTTCTCTCCCTTTTTCTACTACCGAATTCTAGTCAACCATGACTATTAAATTTTTGCCTCCCTTCACTATCTGAATAATTTATTTTATCTCATCATACATTTCATCAATTCCATTATACAGCCAAATGTATGAATTCAGTATCAGTTTAAAGGAAACCTAAAAGATGTAATGAATATGTACTAGTAGTAAGTGTATGTAGACCCATTTGTCATGAAATCTCAAAACTATTTTGTCATTCACTGTGAAACTAACATGATAACCATCACTCCCAGTTTTGATCCTGGTCCGCTGCTGTCTTGCAGCTCTAAATTTCATTTCTAAATTTTTGATAGCTCCCTATTTATCTAGACCTTGTCCATGTATACCTTCTTCTAAAGTGATTTTGGAAGAGGCTATGAAAAACTGAAACCTATGGCAGAATTTTAGAAGCCTCTTCCATCTCCCCTTCCTCCTCTAACTATTTTCGATTCCCTCACCAGTAATAATATTTCAGTCTCGGTCACTTTGTTGCTCCATAATAATTTACTTCATTTACTAACTTTCTATTTGTACTAGTGCCAATGTCTGTAACACCTTTCACTGAAGCTGTTGTTATTGCACTACAATTATCTGACCAGAAATCTTTGCCCTATTTTTATTTAATTTCTTTAATCCCTATTAAGATCAAGACAGGCCTCCTCATACTCCTATAGATTCTCCAGTTTCCTTACGACATTCAGACTGCTAATATTTTACAGTCCTATTCATAGAATGTTAGCCTTATTCTTTGTCCCTCTGGGCATTGACAACCAAGAGATCCAAAAGTCCCTTGAAAACAGATCCACTCCACTGCCCTATTTTCAGAAAGCTGTTTGCAGAATGAATTCCTTACATTGGACATTTTCATTTGCCATAGCTGATTTTGATTCAAAATCTAATAGTAATTGGGTTCAGACCTGGTACACAGGACCATAAGATTAGTATTCAAAGATGCTCACATCTAGACCACAGCCATGAGATTGTAGTTTATGACATCAGATATATGAAAGCAATCAGACTGCTAATTGTATCAAAAGGTGAAACATCATCAAGGAAAGAGGAAAGTGAGAAGACCAAAGGAGGCTGTAAACACATCTCCATTAACTCATGATTCAAATATAACAAAAGCCATTGCATTAGACCTAAACTGTCCTTCATGTTTGCCCTTTCATTAAAGTCAGAATTTAAGCTCAAAGTGAAATGTACAACATGATGCTACAAATACATCATTTTGACCTTTTTTGCAGACTAGCATCATGAGACACTTTCAGGCAGCTTGGAGAGAGACTGTAGTCTCAGTAGCTTTGAACATGCCTTGAAGTGTCATCTTAAGACCTCTGTAATACTTGCAAGACACAGGAAATGGCTATATCCATGTCCATACTCTTCAACTGACTGATAAGTGCATGGGAGGGTATATTGGTACTCCCCACTGTATTGGGCATGATTCACTTATGAAGAATGGGGAGAATGACTGACTAAGTGCCTCTGTGCACACTGTAATTAATCTGATCTTGCTCTTGCTATCCCTATGGGAGCAGCATGTAGGGTGTGGTTGTATTTTCCTAGATTCATCATTAAAAGCTGTTCCTTGAAAAATTGTAATTAGGCTTTTTTGGGGTAGTTTATGTCTATCTTCAAGTAGTTGAAGTTCAGTTTCTTCAGCATCTCTGTGACATTCTTCCATGGGTCAAACAAACTAATGACCATATGTGCTACCCTTCTCTGTTTACATTCAATATCCCCTGTTAGTCCTATTTGGTACAGGTCTCATTCTATATGGATTGCTTGAGTGTTTTGTAAGCAATCACTCTTAGAAACTGACCAGCTTTACTTGTAATTGAGTCTATGTGATGGTTCTATTTCATATTCCGACAAATTGTTACACCAGGATATGAGTTGACCTTTGATATTATAGTCACAGGGTACTACATTTTTCTTTATTACATTTCTGAGAAATTGAAAACAAGTTTCCATACTTAGCACCATTCCTAAATCTTACCAAGACCTGACTGAATGCTTGTGCAGCATTTTTTCAACAGTGTTCTATTAAACATAATTGCATCATGGCTGAAAATTCAGAGGTTATTATTAATATTCTCAGCAAGGTGAATGATGTACAACACAGACAGCAAGGACCCAACAAGCTTCCCTGGGGCACACCTGCAGTTATGTCTACAACTGTCAATGACTTTGTCTCCAAGATCACATGCTGCGTCCTCCCTACCAATAAATCCTCAATTCTGTCTCAAATTTCTGTCAGTATTCTATATGACTGTTTTTTCAGTCATAAGTGTAGGTGTGATACTGTTGAAATACATTTTGGAAATCAAGACGTATTGCATCTACCTGACTGCCTTGGCCCACAGCTTTCAGGATTTCATATGAGAAGAGTGCAATATGCGTTTCCTATGATTGATGTTCTCAGAAACCATGCTGGTTGGCATGGAGGAGGTCCATTCTGTTTGAGGTACAAATTGACAGCAGTTTTGTGGATTACTTCTGCTACCATTCTTGCAGACAAGTGTGACCTGTACTTTCTTCAACTATCGGGCACAGTTTTTTGCTCAAGTGCACTATGGTGGATTATGGTTAAAAGAGGGGCTATCTGAGCTACAGATTTGGTATAGACTCTGATGGGGATTCAATTGGACCCTGCAGCTTTGTTCAGCTATAGTGATTTCAGCAGTTTCTCAACACTATTGGGAATTAAATTGGGACATTTCCCCTGAATCTACCTTTGTGAAGTAACATTTTAAAATAGAATTTGGCATTTCTGCTTATGCTTTGCTATCCTGTTTTTTTCAGTTTCTGACACACTCAGACATTAACTCTGGAACCACTAACATCATTTACACATGACTAGAATTCTGTTCCATTTTGTGTGCATCTTAGTGTAGTACAAAATCAACCTCTCGAAAGCATAATGCCATCTGACTGACAAAATCCAACAATCTCTGCAAGATAACTGCCTGAAAGACTTATTGGTGAAAGTTTCCCAACAAGCACATACTGTAGCCACTTGTGTAACATAGGCACAGTTAATCCTGATTTTGTCCTTGTGAATCTGAACAGTGAAATCTTTGAATCTGGGATGCATAGGGAAGGCAAACTGCAGTCCATCAAGTGTCACCAAAAACTCTTTTAGATCTCCACATGGCTCTTTCTTAGGAATGTGTCAAATGCTAATAGTCTTCAGTTTCAGAACTTTTCTAATCATATTGTGTTGAAGTAAGCTGGTATCTCTTTGCTTCCTCTCTTGTTTTGTCATCTGCCTCCTTCAATTCATTTTTTTTTTTTCACTACATACATGAGTATAATCTGCATTTTCATAAAAGAGAAAGGTTGGCCCTCAGTCCTAAGAAATATAGCACCAGATCTAATTTTGGGCTTAGTTTTGTGTATGTACTCAATTTCATAATTTATTTTGACTATTTCTAATTAATATATTTTGTTATAGGGTGAAATCAGTAATTGTTCTGTGACTTAAATTCTACTGTTGACTTATAAACAAATATAAATTCTGTACTAATTATAAACATATGAAAGAAGAAATACTAGGATTCTTAAAGTATTCATTTGGCTCTATTCGAAACCATTCTAGCAAAGCCAGCCCTTCATTAATTCCAAATTAATTGCTAGGTTTGTCAAAAGTATTGTTTGTATAACTATATCTGTTAATTTCATTATTTAAACAAATAATTCCACTTAACTCCTGTAGTAGAAGAAACTGTTAAAAAGAAGGAATTTTTCTATATATTCACTTAATTGAATTATTTATTTTTTAATTGTAATTTCTGTAACGTAAACATTGAACAATGTATAGTTTCAGTACCTGTTATCCTGAGGATATATAAAGGTCCAATTTTTGGTCCCAAGACAGTCAGTCCATGGCTGATTTTCAGACAGGAAATCTGTATCAGTCAGAGTAACAATAATGCATTGGAATCAGTGTAACAGAAATAGGCCGTGTGTTACAACAATGACAGTGTCTGTTCAATTCATTTGAGAAATAGTGTCATATGCACCATGTTATTCTGAAAGAACTGTGAACTGTGTGGTTAGGTTTTTTACTGCTCATAGATGTTCAGCAGCAAACTATTGTAGCAGTATGCTGATGTTTTCCTGCAAGCTATTAATGAGGTTTATCAAAATTTACCAATAGTGAACTGGCCACATAACTGTGTAATATTGGGAGTTGTGAACTGAATCTAAAGAACTGTGAAATGCAACTGTTGGCTACACCCTTTACAGTAGTCAGAGGTGAACTTCCGCCCCCCCCCCCCCCATTTTTGAGTCAGTATAACAATGCAGTATGTCAACACCAAGGATTATCAACAAAGAATTAAAGCAGGCAAATGTCACAACATATTGTAGACATTGTATCATGACATATGTCTTGTTATTCAGATTTATCTTCTTCTGTAGCCATTCTGATACCCTGTAAACTAAATATACTCTTATTTCTTTGTTGAGTTTCGTATTTGGCCTCTATCTATACCCAAAAATGTTAAGTACAGTAAAATTAGTAGCTCATCCAAATCCAAATAGCATCCACAACAGTAACTGTCATACAACTAATATGCAAAATAGTATCATTACACATCACATTTGTAGATGTTTAAGTCTAACTCAATGACTAAGTCATTTTGTGTCCCATATCCATTTTACGATAGGTACAGACACACAATTCACTTTCTTCTGAACTTAACTGCTTCCTTACTCTAGTCCATGTAATCTTTCCTTCAATAACTGATGGTTGCAGGAAATTTTTTTAACACTATATGTCCCTCTCTCAAGACATTTCCTCATTTTCATTTTCACTAGCTTTCTTTCCCCCTCTATTCTCAAAACTACTTTTTCATTCCTCTCTTTATAAATCCATTTCAATTTAAACGCTTTCCTCCATAACCACATCTTGAAACTATCCAAATATTTTTCCTCTCTCTGTTTGACTAGTTATGATCTACTGTCATATACTACCCACCAAACAATACATTTGGCAAACTTCCTTCTTAATGCCAAGTTTCAGATTTAAAAGTTTGAGGCTCAATCCACAGTCAGTGCCAAGACTTTTTCTGTCACTTATCACTTCTTTCACTAATCACAATGATTTGTATATGTGAAAAACTTAAAATCTGCATCACGTCCAGATTACATTGCAGATGCCTCTAAACTGGCTGGGTAAATCAGTTTGAAGGTTTCCAGAGCTGTGCATGTTTATAAAAAAATAGTGGTGTTTAAACCAATATTCAGATTGAAGGCAGTTTTACTTTATTAGTTAAGACTTAACAAGTGTCTCAACTAATACGTACAAGCATTGCATAAATGCCAAATGGGCACAGGAAATGTAACTATTGAAAGTGATCTTTATGAAATACCTGCATAAGATTACTGTATGTCCAATATACGATCTTATCCTGAAAATTTGTGTTAATTTTTTAAAAAAAGTGTTATGATCTAGGACACAAAACATCAACTTCTAATTATTTCCCTCTTTCATTACTTGGAGGAAGTTGAAGCTTCAGGTCAGTCCATGAGCTAATTTTGCATTGTTTGAGTTAAACAGTGCCAGCACTATGGTTGCACTTGTGATCAAGTCCAGTTCTGGCATACAGTTCCAACTTGTGATGAACAAGCAACCTACCAAATACTGTGCATTTTTATCCTTCCTACTCTCACATTGTTTAGTGCACAAAAACACCAAGAGCTTTCCATTTAGTTGTTAAGTTGCTATGGTTTCTGAGCTTTTAGCCTTCTCATCATAGAGGGTGTAATGGCTATAAGTGCAGATATTTTTATATGTGGTCCTTAATATGCGCACATGTCAGTGTGTTGGTTATGTATTCTCTGCATTGAACAATCTTTGCGCAAACACGTCACATAATTTGCTACCTGATGTTTTCTGTTAAGTCATAACCGCACCACTAAATAGACTATGCCTGTCAGTCTGGACTAAACATTTTTCTCCACAGCTCTGTGACCTGCTCCGAGGGGAATACAAGCATTTACCCTTTAACTGCTCTGGATGCATTAACATGCATGCCTTTGTGCCTGTCCCTGTGTTCTCTGAACGTGTTTACGCCCGCCACCAGTCCTTCTACCTGGTACTCTGAGCATGTCTACATGTATACACTGGTACTCTGAATGTCTTGACATGAAGACACATTCAGAGTACCAGGTAGAATGACTGGTGGCACGTATAAACACATTCAGAGCACACAGGGACGGGTACAAAGGCGCATGCGTTAACACGTCCAGAGCAGTTAAAGGGTTAATGTCTTGCTCTTGTCACATCTACTCGGAGGTACTACCTAATCTAGAACATACAAATGTAAATGTAATAGCTATAATTATTAGTCTGCATAAATAGTGATTTAATGTTGTTCAGTACACCATCCTCAGCTACCAGTAGAAATATTTGCACTTATACCCATTACACATTGTATATCTTGAGCACTGTTATTATGGATTAACACAACATTCCTGGTAGGCAATGGAGAGGTCTTATCTTTACAACAGGCAACTGGTAAAATATACAAACACTCTGTTTGTTAAAATCTGTATACATTTCAAACACCTCTTTGAACCCAGTTCAGTGTCTCATGTAAAAGTGAGAACACCATGTAAAGGGGGTTCTATCATATCTTGAATGACAACAGTGTAAATTCAAACCAATACTCTATTACCAAGGAACAATGTAATAAGCAGGGCCAATATTTGATGGGTTTAACTTTATAGAACCTAAAAAGGGCTAAATCATATATACAGACCTAAAAGGGGCTAAAACAGGAGTTTCACAGAAAAAGTAATGGCTAAGAAGGACTTGTGCAGAAAAACACAATTTTTAAATAGATTTTCTGAATTTGGAATTTATACACTGCATTGAAATCAAGAATGCATATGGCATTATATTGCTTGCCTTTACAAATCTAAAATGTTTTAGCATGCTGCTACATCAGTGACACTATGAGTCTACTTATGTTTATAGTTTGGAAGGTTTAAGAAATATAGCCTGAGCTGAAATCAATACTGTATGATGCATTGTCATTGGGGCAATCCCAGCCAGTCTTTACTTAAATGCCATCTGACAATAGAGAGGTATTTTAAAGGACCAAATTGATGACACTGGAGTCTACTTATTTTTGTAGTTATGAAGTAAAGTTGCTTGGTGAGTTGACTCACACTGAGTAGTCCACTTAATTTTCTCATGCCGAAACAGAAATCATCAAAAACTTATCTTTTCTGGCAGTGGATTAAGGAAGACCCCAATTTCACAGTTGACAGCTGGGTAATTATTTGATAAGCCTGGCAAAAGCAAGTAAGTAAACACAGGTTATTTTATCACTCATTTTATCTATCACTTTTCTTTCTAGTCTTCCTCCATTGGATTTTCAAATTGAAAATTAAAATTAGTTTATTGAAAGGTGATTCACTTGATGCTGTGCCAGGATGGAAATGTTTATGAACCTCAAATTGCTTTCCAACTTGTTAATCCTGCAGAAAAACTGTTCTGTAAACTTTTGGCTGATATAATTAAATTTAACTTTAGTTGAAAATCACTGTTCACATGGCCTTGAAATGCATGGTTATGTTTTGGGGTTTCCGACACTAAACTCTAGGGACCAATCAATGCATTTGTCACATTTATCATGAAATCTAGTCACAACGTTCAAATAAATGCATGCAGGAATGTGTGGCATAAAATACACAGTCAAAAGATTTAACAAAATGGTGTTTATTCACTTTTTTCAAGATGATATACAGCTTAACAATAATTGTTTATCACTGAATTAATAAATGTCTGAGTGAGAGCCTAAACCAAGCCAGAGCAGTATTTATTTATTTATTTATTTGTCCCTGACCATCAGAATGTACATAAGATGTTGGACATCTTTTAACGCATACTGTTTCTATCAATTTAAAATCATTAGTTTCTTACAGTTACACTACTTATTATTGGTACATTATTTTTATTTTTTCAGTGGTTAAAATGTTACTATGGTATCAGTGCATAAGACTGGTATCTTATTATTCATATTGCCACATTATTATTTATCAAAATACTCTTTCAGACTTTAGAAGCAGTGACCAATCAGATATGATTTTACTGCAGCTTTGCACCCTGCCGTGTTATTTATTTATTGTATGTTACTTGGGAGTTTCCTGAATGTCTTTTTTTCCAAAGTACAGAACTCCATTTTGGGAGAGCTTAGTTTTTGTATTTGGAAATCCATTTTTTGCCTTGTGTTGTGAGTGTGTACATCTTCATTTTTGAGGAAGAGTGTGGGATTTTCAGTGGCATTCTGCTGCATGAATACTGTGGTTTCTTATATAAGAAGGCACACAAGCGGGAGGATTTGCAGTTTGCTGAAGAGTGGCTTGCCAGATTTTCTGTGTTTGGAACCTTCTATGACTCTTATGATTCTTTTTTGGATTCTAAATAGCTTGATGGTGTTTGGAGGTGCTCCCCAGCAAATGACTCCATACTTCAGGATTGATTGGACACTTGCATAGTACACACTTTTTAGGCAGTCATTGCTACAGCAGCTTTCAAGGATCCTCATCACATAGCAGGATGTGTTCAATTTTTTGCTGAGATTGTCAATATGAGTTCCCCACCTGACATTATCCTGGGTCCAGAGCCTGAGAAGCTTTGTCAGGTCAGCTCTTTTTACAGCTTTGTTTGACAACTGGATATTTAAAGTTTGTGGAACCTTTTCCTTGACATCATGGAAGTTGATTGCTGCAGTTTCTCCTTCTTTTATGATTAACTTATGATATGTGAACTACTCTGCTATGCCATACATTGTCTTTGTAATGTTTTCTTGTAGTAGGTTTTCTGATTTTGCAGTAATGAGAAAGTTTTTGTCCTCAGCAAACTAATAAGTATTTTGACACAGTATGTTTGTTTGTAAGTCATTTAGATATAGGAGGAACAGCACTGGTCCCAGTACTGATCCTTGGGGAACACCATATTTCATGCCTTGGTAACCTGAGTAATGGTTTGTGATTTAGTAGCAGTCAATGTGTTGTGTTTTCACTGTTTGTTTCCGCCCGTAAAGGTATGGCCTGACCCAGTCATTAGGTGTACCTCTGATGCTGAGCTGATTTAATTTCTTTAGGAGCTCTTCACGATCTATAGTACTGAAAGCTTCTGATAAGTCAAGGGATACACCTGTGGTATATTCGCCACTCTCCAGTTTCTAGTAAATTTTGGTTAGGAATTCATAGATAGCACTGTTGGTTGAGCGATTCTTCTTAAACCTGTGTTGTGCTGTGGACAGGATTTGATATTTTCCCATGAAGGTTGTAAGCGTTTTGTGGAAGATCTACTATAGAATTTTTGAGAAGCCAGACAACAGGGCAATTGGCTTGTAATTGCCAACTTCTTCTGTGTTTCCTTTTTTGTAGATTTGTTTCAATTTTGCCATTTTTAGACAAGAAGGGGAAGTTCATGATGCCAGAGAATTATTGCATAAATGTGTTAGTGGTTTTACAATGAGTTCACTGCATCTTTTTATTATTTTATCAGGTATACCATGTACTCCTGAGGACTGTTTCATTCTTAAGGCTTATATGACAGTAGCAGAGTTGTTGATCTTAAGTGGTGGTGCTGTTGTATTTTGATTACTTGGAATGATCTTACTGATTAGTTGCTCACTTATGTTTGTAAAATAGCCGTTGAAGGTATTTGCTACTTTCCTTGGCTCTGTTATTTTCTCTCCATCTTGACATAGCAGGATATTGACATTTCTGGTACTGACATTACCTGTCTGTTGTTTCACAACTTTCCACATGGCTTTGGTCTTGTTTCTAGCAGACTGAATGTATAGATCATTTGCCCTCATTTTTGTTTTTGCTTCCTTGACAACATTTTTAAGTATTGTGTTGTATTTGTAGTATCATATTATGGGAACGGGATACGATTATCAGTTGAATGTAATAACTCTCCCCATTAAATTCCACATAGATATATTTTACAGTAAGTCATATATGTGTGCACAGCTTGCGATACAGAAAAGAACTAAGAACTAACATGGAGGCTCGGCAGAGCAATCAGAGTCCACATATGGTGTTAATCATGGTCGATATGAACTATTGACACCACACAGCCCCCCCCCCCCCATTCCCGCAGTATGGAGTACCACCGGTGAGGCTTGAGTGGAGGTCATGTGGGCGTCAGCGTCGGTAGTAGTTGTGCAAGGCGGCAGGCGCACAATCGGTATTTCCATCTCAGTTGAGGCAGCTGGTGGCAGGTCTACCTCTTATGCGGTGAACCAGCAGGGCTGGACGATGCGTTGACCAGCCCGAGAGCAGGCGTGTGGAACAGACAGCGGCATGGTGCAGCTGTGTCCACCCCATATGCAAATTGAGCCATCCGATGAGATGAATGTGCGGATTTCTGACGGGTCACACTCGAGGGGGAAGGACAGGCTATGCACCACACTGATATTTAACTGCTCGTTGGATGGCAAGGCCGGGGTGTCTGTCAGGAGCATGAGCATACAGTCATCGAAGGTGACGATTGACATGTCGTACATGTGATGTGGCGGCTCATTGCAGCATAGGCTGAATGTGGGAGAGCGAGTCTACGCACATGGGGTGGATGGCGACATGCCTGGAAAACCTGCAAATGGCGATGACAAATCATGGGTTGGAGAAAACAGCGCCGTGGGATGAGACAAAGCACTTTCAGGCTGCATGGCGGAAAAGTAGTCAGGAGGATCCAACTGAGATGGCAGAGGGGCGTCTGAGTCCATGAAAGCAGGTATGAGCCTGTGCAATGAAACAGTTTGAGGAAGATCTTTAAACATAACGTCGAACGTTGTCTCGACGCGTCGGAGTCCCTTAAAGGGGCTGAGGTAGGATGACTGCAAGGGTTGTCTCATGGAATCAGCCCTGAGCATAACATGGGAGCAAGTGTTGAGTGTGGTTGGCACGTAAGTGTCCAGCGGGGAATGGCTGATAGGCTGTGCATGTTAGAAGTGAGTGCGCATACGACTAATGAAATCTGGGGAGGGGGGAAAATCCTTGGGTGCTTGAGACAGGATAAGTTCCCCTGGTAGGACTGGGTTCTCCCTGAAAACGAATTCAGGGCTGGTTCCCTGTAAGTCTGGTTTAAAGGTCGAACAGAGATCGAGTAACACTCATGGAAAAGCCTCAGACTAGAGGCAGTTGTGGCGCCTGAGGTCAGTTTTGAGGGTGTGGTGGCACTGTTCAACTAACCCGTTGCTTTGCAAGTGGTAGGCTGTCGTATGAATTTTCTTAATGCCATGGATGTTACATAAAATGGTGAACAGGGCAGACTCAAACTGCCAACCTGAGTTGGTGGTGATGGTGGTCGGGCAGCCGAACCTGGCAATCCATGAGGAGATGAAACTCTTGGTCACAGTTTCAGCAGTGATCTTGGGTAAAGGAACAGCTTCCACCCAGCGAGACATGTGGTCAATTGTGAAAAGAATATATCTCTGGCCCTTTGACGGTGGTAGTGGACTGATAAGGTTGGTATGTACATGACGAAATCGTCCTTGTGGAATGTCGAAATGCCTAGTGGAGGGGTGGTGTGGCACCGAGCCCTGAACCACATTTGGAGAGAGTTTGTAATGGGAAAAAAAATCCATACTGAGAATTGGTTCACCGATGTCGGCAATGTAGAAAGTCCACGGAAAACACAGAGAAGGAGATAGGTGCACTGTAACTTTGACAGAGCCTGAGGTTTGTAACGTTGATGCATTGACAGCTTGCAGAAGTAACCTCGTCGGTGAAAAGATGAGGGGAGCCATTGCTGTAGGTATAATAGATATGTCAGTCCAGAGTCGACTAGGAAAACGAGCCGTGACAAAATGTCAGTCACGTATTAACGACCGCTCGGCCAGGCAGACGAGTGGACAGAGTGCAATGTATGGGGACACCCATGAGGTTCCATGCAGGACTTGGCGTCTTTTAGGTCCTGCGGTCAACTTGGGTGCTGGCAAGGTAACTGGCACTTCTTAGCATTATCGCTGAAATCCTCTTGGTACCAGCAGTGTAGATGAGCCAGATGTGGTGGTGGTGGTGGTGACTGTGGCTGCGGAGGAGGCTTGTCCTCGTCGATTTGTTCTGGCATGTATACCAGCACATATGGTGCGTGGACGATCCTGGAATGTTCGGACAGTGGAGAGAGCAAGCGGATACTGCCAGGTGGTGTAGAAAGCATGGATGTGGAGCAAGCTCTGCCTCTGCCAGCAGAGGGCTGGTAAACAGGAGCAGTTGTGCCGACCAGCGGTGAGTGGTGAGCTGGTTGGTGTTGTAGTAGCAATGCATACAGATGGTCTGTGATGCACAGGCGAGAGCCGATTGACTCAAAGGAGTGCAATAGCAGGTGAATCTGTAGGTTGGTAAGCAGTTTGGCGGACTATACCACCCACAGAGTGACGTCCAGCATTGTATACCCACTCACGAGCAACCGAAGGCTGTGCCAGAGTTGTGATGGAGTTTGGACTCCCAGGTGTTCCTCGTACAAGATCTTGATGATTAATTCTTGTTGTGACCAGGCAAGTCAGTCCATGATCGTATTCTTCGCGAAATTGTACTTCAGTGGAGGCAGTGGCGAGAGGAGTAGACCACAAATTAAGTCTGAGTGATCATGGAGGTGCGTGACGTGCCACAGGAATTCAGAGTTGTCATCGGACACATGATGCAACTCGAAAAGATGCTCAACAAGTGCAAACCATGATACAGGGTTGTCCTTGTATAAAGAAGGCAGCTTTGGCAGATGACCAGGGTAGGGGACTAGGGCGGCTTCGGTATCCCTTGGAAAATTGGCTGGTCCATGGTAGGAGAGGCCGTACAGCAGACCCGCACAGTAGGCATAGGTGTGTTACTGGAAAGCATGTCCGTAGCAACGGCGTGTTGCATTGTCCTTGACATGTTGTGAAAACACAATGCGGCTGGCACAGTCGGTACCGTGGGAACGAGCGGTTGCGCAATATGTGTGGGGGTCCCATAAACTGGACCGAAGATTACAGATGCTGAATTGAATTGACCCAACCTGGACATAACGCGGAAGGCCGGCGCGGCAGACACAGACGGTGCTGTGGAAGAGACAAGTGGCTGAGCGACCGAAACCGGGGCAGGAGGGGGGGTCGGTAACTCGTGTGACCAAAGTTTAAGTTCTTCTTAAGTGAGCATGGAGAATTTAGCACACTAAAATGTTCTTGATTAGTTCGCCCATGAGGCAAAACCAGAACAGGTCATGGTTGATATTGGCCAGATGCATTTTGAAATAATGGTGGTGGTGCACATGGCATGACAGTAACTGTTGTTGTGGTCTGTTGAGAGTCAAAGTATGTGTGCAAATGTAGATCAATTTGAGCATTATACGATCGATCAGTAGGTACACAGTTCTTAATATTATTCACTAAACACTTCAAACGTTGGCGAGCACAGTCCGGCAACATGAAACCCAAGTCCATTGTTTGTGATAGTGGTGTACCACTCGACCGTTGTAGAACGATGAAGTTTGAAGTTAACATGGCTGGAGATTGTGTATCACTGTGAATTAATGTGGACCAGGTCGTTGGCGAAGGAGTGAAGACGTCCAGCGATCATTGTTGTCCTTCCAAATCTTTGAACAAAGCATTGGGTGAGCGAGCCATGGTGTTGTATGCATAACCTGTTGATTTACAACACCCGGCGCGGAAGTCGTAGAAACTTCAGGGTCAGATCAGAAGGTTGTGTGTTCAAATCATGTCGGGGTTACCAGTAAGGGAACAGGATATGATAGTGGTTGAATGCAATAACTATCCCACATAGAGATATATTTCACAGTAAGTCATATATATTTACACAGCTTGCGATACAGAAAAGAACTAAAAATTAACATGGAGGCTCGGCAGAGCAATCAGAGTCCAAATATGGTGTTAATCATGGTCAATATAACCTATCGATGCCACAATATAGTTGTCTCTTTTTCTTGCTTGAGATCTTTATTCCAGTTGTTACCCATGATTTGTTTCTATTATTAGACCTCAGCCTAAATTTCTTTTTGAGAATGTACTTTCATAATAGTTGCTAAATATTTCCATAAATCTTTTGAACTTTTCACATGTACTTCCATGTTCATATACTGCATTCCACGTTTCCTTAGCTAACAGTTGTCTGAAGGTGTCTATATTCTGTTCGCTCAGGATTAGTTCTTCTTTGACAGATTCTGTTTGAATTATGATTTTAGGTATCAGTATTGTATGGAAAACAATATACTGTCCATTATGGTCACTAAATTCAGTTTTTCTGAAAATTTATGTTGAAATTGCCACATACTATTAGTTTTTTCTTATTTGCTTTAAGGGGATACGGAATCACCTATCCCCGCAATGTTAATATATGCCTACTATAGGGAACATTTTCTCACAAACTACTGGAGACAGAGAGGTAAAAATTTTACTGTATGTGCATTCATATGTTACAACAATACTGAAACAACAGTTTATTGTCAAAGTATTTTCTTACAGAGATATTGTACATTTATTTTTAAGTAAATTTTTTCCATCGCTTTTTACTAGACTATCACCCCTAAGTCTTTTGTAAATCAAGTAATTAAAAAATCGTTGTTTCAGTATGTAATAGGGACCTATGTCACTACGTCATAAAAATTTCAGACTTCTAGGTTGACCAGTACCTGAGATAATGTTCCTAGATGAAGTAAAAAGTAAACTTACGGGAAACGGAGAAAGAAGATTAAAACATTCCTGATCCGTAGCTAATACCCCCTTCACAGTCTTCATAATCATCTTCAAGTCTTCTTTTGGCACCCCTCTGCACCTGTCTTGCTTTTCTCACTAATGTCTTGATTATATTATCAGCATGCCTTAGTCTGTGCTGATCTAAAAAGAACATAGCACGTACCGTACGGGAACCAACACACATACCCAACTTTTGAAGGACCTGGCATTTAGTTATATTTCCAAGATTGAAGGTTGCCACAGCATCATACACACCAAAATGTAGTGTATTAATTCCGACAAACACTGTTTTTGGGAGACGATGCCATATCACACTATTCAAGCACTCGTTGGGGTTCTGCGTTTTTCCGTGAAGACATTTCATCAGAAGACTTCTGTCAGCCAGATCTCTGAAAATGGGCTTTATTTCTGCCATGATGGCTGATGGTAGACTGTGGTGGTGAATGTATTTCTCTCCTGTTGTTAGTCCCCTATTGTATTTACACCAGCTGTTTTCACCTTTGGGGCACAAACCATGTTGTGGATGCTCATCCGTGGATGCGGTGTGAAAATATAAAGCCCATATAGCTCTCCTCATTTCTTCAAGATTGCCTGTATTTTGCCTGATTGCAAGGCCATAGCAGTTCTGAATGTGGTCTATTATGGAATCAGTCAATCTTCCTCTGCCATCCAAGGTTTTCCCATCATCTAGTTTTTTCCCTTTCATAACTGATTTTAACCTTCTCAGCCTGGCACCCATTCTCTTCTGCACATGTCCTATACATTCAAGTTTGCTTATATTTACACTGTTCCCATATGGTTTGCTTTCCAAAACTTCTTTGAATGCTTTAGAGTCACCATCTCCCAGATATTTGACATAGCGAACATTATACCACTGTGAAGAGCGATGAAAAATTTTCTTCACCCCAGCAACCTCCATGCCACCACTACTACCATAATAATTAGCAATACAGTCATCACTGTGTTCATTTTTCAGCCTGCCTGTGCACCTACAGTATTTAGACATTATTGCAACATCAATAACCTTGCCAGTATCAACACTAGTTGCTGTTACAACACCATTGTTGGAGGTGTGGCCCCTTTTCTGCCACGTGCCATCAAACGCCACTGTGAGGTCACGACTGCCGTCATTTTCTTCCACTGCTTCTTCCACAGCAACCTGCATTGACTTCTGTGCTAAATCTTCAACTGCAGATCCTAGTACATAATTGTAAGCTTCAAACTTTGAAGGTGCACTTGGAAGATTTAGAACACCACATAGCATATCACCAGCTGCTTTGCCCTTACCAATTGCTCGCAATCCATAAACTAACCTAATATTTACACTATAAAGTTCAGTTTTCTTGTTTCCATTATTTACAGTTACTGAAACCGAACTTGGAAACTTACAGCTGTATTTACAAACACTGCATATTAAATTAAACTGGGCAGCCAGGCCAACATGGGATTCTACTTTCAGAGAAACGTTTCCATGACATTTTTTGCAGCACAAACTGTTTTCAAGAGCTTCACACAATATATTCGTATCAGTGAGTTCAAAAACTTCATTCCCTCTATCAAGTAAATTATATTTCTCTTCCAAATCTCTTAGTTTTTTATGAGAAGCACTGTTTTCATTTGGTGTAAGTTCGTTCGGCAAATCAGTAATAAGTGGATTCACATTTTCCAACAGTGATGATGATGAACTGCTTTGCTTTGCTAATGAATCATTATTTCTTTTCTTTTGCCAGTTCACACGCTTTTTAAATACTTTTGCTTTAGCTCTAGGCATTTTCACTGCGAAAAATGAAGCACTAAATATGAAATAACTCAACAACAACTACTTTCTTATATCACACTGTTTACAAAACAGTCCCGCCACAAAGTCAAAGAGTAACTTGAGGAAACCAGAGAGAAACATTTTCGGGCAACTAGTGTATAAATAGTCGCTGGAAACCGGGATATTTGAATTCATGTCACTTTAAAGGTACTGCCAAAAAGTTCATGGTCAGCCACGAGAGACGTGTATAACTAAAGCGCAATACCCGATCTCACAAATATATAAAAATAAAATAGTTATAATTGTAGTAGAGCTATGTATGATACGTCATTTTAAAGAGGAAACATGGCAGAATATAATACGCCAATAAAAAAAAATTCGATTTTTTTAACCCAAAATCCGATTCCGTATCCCCTTAAGTCCGCTAAGTCCACACTCTAGTTTCTGTAGGAAAATGTGCAAGTCCCAATCTGGGTTTCTGTACAGGCAAATTATTAGGTTTTTAGTGACGTTTTTTCTGTAGCTGAAATTTCAGTCTTTCTCTTTTCCCAGTATCTCTAAGGATTTTAAGCAGCGATGTTCAGTATTACTTCTAACAAAAATGCATGCCCCACCATGGACAGAGGTTATCCTAGAGAATGATGAAGATAATGTTAATCCTGGTAATGTTGACTTAAATATATAACAGAAGCGTCTTCGAGAAAACCTGACAGTTTTTCAAATTCCTTGATTTTATTCGGAAAAGATTGAACATTCTGATGAAAAAGCATAAATTTTGTACCTCTATCAACCTCAGGCGTACATAATTGACCACTTACCTCCTTTTTCGCCTGTCTGCTTGGTCACCTTTTTCTGGTGAGGTCATAAAAAATCCTTGTTCCTTGTTGGTTGTCATCTTTTCGGATTTATTTGTTTTCTGACTGTGGATGTTTTTTTCCAGTAGCAGTGGTTGTATTTTTTGCCATTTTTGTTTAGTTGCCTATTCGGTGTTTTTTCATAGTTACACAAGTTTCATCGCAAACAATTCCTTAATTAGATGTTTTAAGTTTGCTCAAACAGTTGCTCAGTATGGTATTTGTAGAGTCTCATTCTATTGGTTTTCTCGTAATGCAGCTGACATTCTGTATTAATTTTACTAGAATTTTACCAATGAACGACTTCCCAGTATCGTATAGTGTTGTCCATGTTTCGTAAATAGTTCTCTTGATATGAAAGCTCAAAGAATGTCACGTTATGGTAGGCCCTGCATATTTTTTGAAACTGTCTGTTTATTTTTTTCAAGCTCCAAATTTATGACTGAGTTATCCTGCAGGTCGTATCTGTGCGGCATGCTAGTAACTATGGTGATGGGTACTTTGAAATCATGTATTATAGTTTCTAAGCACTGTGTAGCATGTTTACCCTCAATCTGGTAAACATCATTGCTTCCACCCCTGATTATCATGGTATTATTCTCAGATTACTCATTTATTGAGTTACCATTTTTTATTATCTCAGTCAAAGGGTCCATTCGGTTTTGTTATACCCCTTGCTGTAAGTGACGTATTGTAATCATTTATTTTTTCGGCAATTCTCTTGGTGTGGCTGTCGCCCAGCATCACAAATCGTTTTTTTAAACTTCACTTGTTTATTTATCGCCGACATTATCTTAGCCAGGTGCACTGAGGTCAGTGATCAGATTACACAGGCGTCTAAAGCTAGCAAAATGAGGGATGCTCAACTACCGGACCTACCGATAGATGGCTCTACCAGCTGATTACAGTCGTCTGTATTGCCCGCCATATTCGAATTTGGCAAGAAGTTACTCATAGATGGCTCTACCAGCTGATTACAGTCGTCTGTATTGCCCGCCATATTCGAATTTGGCAAGAAGTTACTCTCGGTCTGTACGGTGTATAAGGAATTACGGACTATCGAAATGGTGATTTCTTGTTCCGATTTCAATTGTACGAAGCGATGGAGTAAGGAGAGTGACTTACCATTTCACAGGTAATACGACTACCGATACAATACGATAAAAATACAGACTTAGTGCGTTTGCTAATTCGATGTTTTTGAACAGGTTTCCTCTAAAGCACCCAGAGCTACTAAAGACATGGATTACTTCCGTGAAGCGGAAAGATTTTAATCCTACGTCTTGCAGTTTTCTTTGCGGAAACCGTTTCCGACAAGATGATTACGTAGTGAGCCCTGGAACGTGGGAGAAACGTTTGAAACCAGAAGCAGTGCCATAGTTTTTGACTTTCCGACACATTTGATGCACCAAATAAACAGTCACGACGACATGTTGTTAGGATTTTGAGTGAAAACGATTATTCTCCATTTGAGGTAGCTAATTACTTTCCTTGCTGTGTGTGCGCTTTTTACTTTTGTAAATTTATTTCGTACGCTACATAGGTCTAAGCAATGTTGTAATACAGGTCCATATTTTTGTTTTTAGCGTTCTGTCATGAAATCCGTGCTCGATTTGCCCATTGCAGACGCTACTGATTGCGTGGAGAATGTTGTCAATGAGAATTCTTCCATGGAAAGCATGTCCCACTTATCCAATGCAGAAGCTGCGAATTGTGTCGAAAACGTTAGTATAAGGATGTTTTCACACTCCCAACGTTTTCTTATAATATTTTTTCATCAAACCTTGAGTTATTTCAATCGCATATAACGAAATTATTTCCTTATTTAGAGTGTAGTTGGTTCTTCAGTAATTGATTGTGGTATACAGTCGAAAGTATAAATGGAAGACAAGGCGACCGAAACTTGCATTTTTTTTCCTCTGACATTGTCCTCGAATTAAAACGTAAACTGAAGTGTGTCCGTGAAAAAATTCGAAGAAGAAAGTGTTTTCCGTGGATGACATGATAAGTTCATTGAAGGAGAAGGGGCATCTTCCTGAGAAGTTACATAACTTCCTCAATCATCAGAAAGGAACACAAGTGGAATTAGTGTGCAATTTAGTGAACAACTCTCTCTCATCAAAGGGTAATAGATACACAACAAATGTGAAAATGTTTGCGATGACTGTGTACTTTTATTCACCAGCAGCATATGAATACCTGAAAAAATTAATGCCTCTGCCCCATTGATTTCAAAATGGGTGGCAAGTGTAGACTGTGAGCCTGGCGTCTTAAAAGATGTTTTCAAGTACATTGTAAGGGACCAGTTCAGCGATTCATGTCTAATTGTAGACAGTGTGGCAATTAGGAAGCAAGTAGTTTGGGACCAAGGAACTAAGCACAGGTTTTTTAGACGTTGGTGGGGAAGTGCCTCAGTAAAAGAAGTAGTAGGGCCATCTGAGGCTCTGGTTTTCATGCTTGTCTCTATTAAAGGCAAATTTAAATGCCTGATTGCATATTTCTTTATCAACGGTGTACAGGCAAATAATCAGGCCACACTGATAAAATCTGCTTTAGAGAGGCTGCATAGTTCTGGCATTAGGGTTTGGTGTGTTACATGTGATGGCTGTAAGGTAAATATAAGCACTTTACGTTCACTTGGCTGTACTTTAAATTTTTACAAGGGTGATTTTAAAAGCTACTTTCCTCATCCTGTGGAAAAATACAATGTTTAATGTATCTTGGACATGTGCCATATGATTAAGTTTGCCAGAAATGCTCTAGCAGAAGTATCTGCTATTGAGTCTCCAACTGGCATTATTAGATGGCATTTCATTGAGCAATTGAACAAGGTACAACAAGAAGAAGGTATGACATTTGCGAACAAACTATCAGGACAACATATAAGTAGTGTAAATAGAAAAATGAATGTTTCATTAGCTGCACAGACTTTGAGTTCTAGCGTGGCAGATAGTATAGAGTTTTTGAGGAGGGTTTGTGATCCAAATTTTAAAGGAAGTGAAGCAACAGTAGAATTTTTGTATTTTATTGATAGGATTTTTGATATTCTGAACTCTAGAAATCCATTAGGTAAAGGGTATAAGAGCCCCCTGAGACTTGACAACAAATCTTATTGGCTTGGTATTTGGGTCTAGTGTAGCAGGGGATACAACCCGTCGGCTTTGGACAATGACGTCACAAGTCGCCAGATAGCAGTTTACCATTTTCGCTTTTGCTGTTATGTTTCAGTTTCCTTTTTTTACTGATTGCTTAATAAAGCGGATCTCTTTATTCTATCTCGTGAGATTTTTTTTTAAAAAAGCCAAAAAACACTTATCAGCCACTAAAGGGAGCTACAACACTAAGAAGAATCGCTTCTCGATTGGCGACTTGTGACGTCAATGTCCAAAGCCGACGGGTTGTATCCCCTGCTACACTAGTCCTTGGAATTTTCAGACACTGAAAATTATATCAAAACCTTAAAAATCATTGGTGTTCCATTGCTGCTCCGTGCAGGAAATGTTAAATCTGCATTAGAATGTATTTATCTCTATGCTTTTCCCAATATGGCCAATAAAAATGCATTTGTAAATTTTGTTAACTGGGGAAAACTGTTTAAAACAAGTGACTGCGTGTACTCTGTTGTAGAATACTCAGAAACTGTTTCAGATGTTTGTGATTGCTGGGGATATGCGACAGAAATATATACAGGCCAAGATTTTGCATTGTGTTAAAATTAAATTCGTAGATTACCCATTTCCTGCTCCTGCTCTTGGTCATGATTACCATTATGAAATTGGGATTGAGGATTTACATCAGACTCAACTTGTTTGTAAGATTGCGTCCCTGTACTCCTGCACATGCTTAAAAACATATGGAAAAAAAAGCCCGCTGAGAAAATTTTAAACAACAAATCACGTATAAGGCAGAAGTTAAATAAACTCATATTGTTTAATCATGTATAGTGCTCAAATTGGAAAAGATTATGTATTGGGACATTTCATGCAGATGGGTGTGACATTTTGACAGATTTTTTAAAACTATTTTGTCCATAGATTTGTTGTTGTGTAATGATGAACTTCAAACGATGAATCACATTGAAGTAAAATTAACTCTTTACATCCTGTGTAGATATTGTAACAAAATTATAATTGTTGTGTCTAGACAAGACAGCCTAGACACAATGAGAGGAAGCCGAAAGGCACGCGCTAAGCTAAAGCAGGATGGCGTGAGGTCTGAAACAGGATATGTAATGAATGCTATAAAGAAAAGTACGTAGCTTCTGGAATACTTAACTTTAATCCATCCTTTTGGTACACCTGGAGATTGTGGCGATACAAGTGAGACTCTTTAGATACATGCAATGTTACTAACGGCGCCTTGCTAGGTCGTAGCCATTGACTTAGCTGAAGGCTATTCTAACTATCTGCTCTGCAAATGAGCGAGGCTTCGTCAGTGTGCATCGCTAGCTACGTCGTCCGTACAACTGGGGCGAGTGCTAGTCCGTATCTCGAGACCTGCCTTGTGGTGGCGCTCGGTCTGCGATCCCTGACAGTGGCGACACGCGGGTCCGACATGTACTAGTGGACCGCGGCCAATTTAAAGCTACCACCTAGCAAATGTGGTGTCTGGCGGTGACACCACAATAATTATTTATTATATAAGCTTATTTTAAGATGTTAGGTGTTACAAAATATGCACTTGCATTAAAAACAGGTGATTTGTGTGAAATTAATGAAAAAAAAGTTCTGAGACTTATTTGAGAGATAGCTTTCAGTGTGAGAAAATATTTCCCTCAATAACTATGTTAACTTGAATTTTTCACTTTAAGAAAGCAGTTTAATCACAGAATGGGTGTGATCTAATGGAGTATGCAGTGGCCCTATGTTTCAAACAGTAATGTTTGTGGATACTCTGTAACATAAGAGCAATAAAATTGTTACTCTCTTAATTCTTGTTTTAATACTTCTTAGAATGAACACAATGTTCCAATTGATCGTAAGCATTCTTATTACTTTAGAACCATTCTAGAATAAGGGGGCCTGATTCAGGCAAAACCTAATTTTCTTAATTTTGTCTTTATTTTGCTAGGAGGTCTTTCTGTTATATTTTCCTGTGTTGGGGGGGGGGGGGGAGAGAGAGAGAGAATGCAAATAATCAACATTTACCTTCATTATACGGTTACACTTTTTGCTGATTGGTAATAAAAGCATTTCATTTTTTTAGTTCATATGTCCCATATGGAACTGAAATTATCAAGTTATGATGACAAAGGAAGGAATAAGGAATCTTACTTCACAGAAATATGTAACAATGGTTACACTTTCTGCTAGTTAGCTTTAACATAAACCGTTTAGTTTTCCATTAAGAGTGAAAGCAGTTGCACGAGTCACGTGAAGAACAAAGTTTCCCATAGGGAACAAAAGTATTTTACGTTTGAGTTATTGCAGACCCAAAGTATTGTGATCTTCATATTTCAATTTAAAAAAGTTCGTAACTTAAATTCACAGACATTTTGGAATCTGTACATGCATGTGTGAAGCAAGGTACTTTTCATGTGCCATGTGGAACCTTTAATTTTCTGGTTTAAATATAATTTATTTCATGAATTACCTTTAATACCAACAATGTCTGAATGCAATATTTACAATTTAGAAGAGGAAATCTTAGTGTACAGAATAACAAACCTCATGAAAAATGTGAGAGATTGTTCTGTACAGAACTTGGAATGGCTGTCTATCAATAGCAGGTAAAAAGAAGGCTTCTATTAAATGTTCAAAGAAACCAGTCAGTACCTCTTAATTCACCATAGAGGTGATACAGTAATAAAAGAATTTCTGCTAAGTATTAAATGTGTAAGACCTATTCAATAAGTATTTGCTTTACCAATAACCTGTAGTACAAGCACATGTATAAGCAGGTAATTATGGGAGTCAAGAGTTATGTTAAAATTAAAGATACTGACTGGTATTACTTGCTCACAAAACATTGTAGTTGCTGTACAGTTTATGCTGTAAGTGGTGTACCCAATGTGATTCCTGGAGGACATAATATTCTGTTATCCTATGGGAGTGCACTGCTACCACACCTATTGAAAGTAAGTTTTGCTGTGGAATAGTTGTGTCAGACGTCTGTACCAGAAAACAAATCTCCACTGTAACACCCTCGTGTTCTTGGTATGCTATTAGCTGTTATCACAGGAATACTCTTCACATGGAGGAGGGAGAGAGAAAGAGAGAGAGAGAGAGAGAGAGAGAGAGAGAGAGAGAGAGAGATTGGAGAACATCATGTTCTTAGGAGGAGCAAGCTTTACAGCAGCATATGCTGTTAAAAGCATGGTGAGATTTTCTTTTTCGTCATTTCCAACATTGTACACAACTTTCTTGCACTTTTATGTTATCACATTTTCCCCTTGAGAATGGAGAAGAGAAAGGAAAAAAAATAATTAAGCAAGCTCTCATAATAACTGAAAACTCTACTTGCGTCATTTGTTATATTCAAAATGTTACTCTCTTTCCAAATACTGTTCTATATCTTCAAACCAATTCTGAATTTCTCAGGTTATTACATATTATTTACTGTACATTGTCCAGCAATACTTCTGTTGTTACTGGATAGTTTGTAATTTGGCACTGCCTTTGTGCCACTGGTATTGGCTAGTGTACTTTTGCAGGTAAGAAAATCGACTGGACTAGAATGTCCTGTCATTAAAGGACAAATTCAGACAATATGGAACTTTTTACACTAAATTTGCAATGTAATGTCACCCTTGTCTCTCACAGATTGTAGCAGCCATTGGGGTGCCAACTTCTGCAGCTTTTGCTTTCAGGTTTGTTTTTTGCTTGGGCCCTATACTGACAACCAGTCATTTCAGTGTTTGACATCATGTCAAAGACTGGAACCAAGATTCACAGAAATAAGATTCCATGGTTGTAATTCATTGTGTAATAATTTTTTCTCACTGACATGTTTTGAATTCAATTTTAAAATAAAACCATGGTACCAGTCATTGTTTGGGTGTCAGACTGGAAAATTACAGTTTTAAGACACCCCAACCTTAAAATTAACAGCTGTGAACGATGTTATTTTCAACAAGTTCCTTCACTTCTTACATCATCATGGATCAGTCCAATATAATATTATTAATAGACTTAACTTCCAAATGATACAAGTCATGCATTTAAGAGGAGCCTTAACGTTGGTTTTTGTGTTGGTCTCATTTAAATGTATTTCTTGTCTCGTATCAAAGACTGAAGCACTGTCAAAAACTAGTACTTCTACCTTATCACTCAGTTAAAATACACCGTGTCATGTACAGGCGTTAATAATATCATGGTATTTAAATTTCTGATCAAAGAGTGAGCCAAATTTGTAAGTGCATGTTGCAATTACAGTGTCAGCATATAAGCAGATCGGTAATGCATCACTACAGATAAAGAAAAATTTTTTCCGTTTATACGGAAGTAATACTTTAATAGTTCAGTTGTAATTTCTGTTGTCAGTAAAGATACCCCTAAGCAAACGATGTCAACTTCTCTTTAAGGGACGTCTTCACTCTTTTCCACACTTGATTTTCCGAATTATACCTGTACTTAAAAGCTTTGGCAAGCAAGGTAATTTGTTGACCTCCATTGAATCTTAAATAGTGTTTTAAAACGGGCAAATAAGTAAAGCACTCATAAAATTAATAGTAAACAATTTATAGGTCAGCTTGTCAAACTTCCAAAACACACTCGAATTTAGGAATTTCATAGCAGAACAGTCACTGTTTTTTCTCGCTAGATTAGAAACACTTCATTATGTTGATGTGTAGATATCTAGAACATAGAATATAAAAGACTTATGAGGGCGCAGAGCGAAAAACATTTTCATCCGTGTTTTGACACTTCGCTTTTTGCCAAATTCAGATATGGTGGACACCAGTGATCTCTGGCGGACACTCAATGATATGATGTTTGGCCGGCACGCGCTAGGGCCATCTATCGGTAGGTCCAGTAGTTGAGCATCCCTCATTTCGCTAGCTTTAAGCTGGGTTTACACTAGCAAGTCGCTTGCAGAAGTTATTGCTGCAAGTTATTGCTAGCCGCTTGCAGCTGTGTTTACACAGCAGTGCAAGAATTAAGCAAAATCTTCCGCAAGTTCTTTGGCAAGAAACTTGCTTCAACAACTTGCTGATACTGTTTACATATGCTTTCAGTACCACTACGAGTGTCAGCCGAAGTGTAAAATGACAAGTAGGCGGGTGAGATATGCTGCAGCTCTTGTAATTGTAATGCAAAACGTGAAAAACAAAAAGAGAAGTATTTTGGTTAGAGAGTAGATAATGAGAAGATCGCAAAATGGTGCCTGTAATAACCTTTTGCAAGAACTTCGTATCGAGAGCATGGATACTTTAGCAGAATGTCCTCAAATGATCCTGAGAATATATTGATGTTAATGGCGCCCGTCATATCAAAACGAGACACAAACTTCGGTACTGCTATTTTAGCAAAGGAACGTTTGCTAGTCATTCTATGATTTATAGGTACCGGTGAGCTACGAATAAAATAGGCATTTCATTTATTTATGTGAAACATACAACCAAAAAAAGTTTGAATTTTGAAATCTTTTCTTTGTAGGAGACTCATACAAGTCCCTAATGTACTTGTTTCATATTCCCGTCTGCACGATTTCTCTGATCGTACCCGATGTATGTAGAGTCTTTTTTAATGTCTTGAAAAGGGAAAATTATTTGAAGGTATGTGAAAACACAACAATGAAATTAAATTTTTATTGAAATAAACTGCATTTTACAGAATGATATGCTTATAAAAATGTTTTTTTTCTAATGCTCATAAAATAGAAAGTGAAAAGCTAAGTAAATAGAACATGCAATAATTACACATAGTCTTTTTCTAGACTCCTAAAACAACAAGCGAGTGGATGCAGGTGGCCAAGTTATGTGACTTTCTATGTACTTCTTTTATAGATGTGTCGAATATCGACGAGAGTTCATTTAAAGCGCTCATCTTCTTCACTCTATCCTTAAAGTCTCGGTTGTGCACGTTCCGTATTTCGAGGTAGCTCTCCACGGCTTCAATAAAATGTTCTGTATCCTGCTTCATCCATTCCCGTTTCTCCTCCATTTCTGAAATTTGTTTGCATATAATACGTAAGATGGTTGCATAAAATTAAGTCACCACATTAAGTAAAATATTAAATATGAATGTTATGCAGGCGACATACTTACTATAACTTGCGCTTCCTACTTGCAGGAAATAGAAATAAATCCTAAAAGCTGCAAGTTACTTGCAGATACTTCTTGCGTGGTGTTCACACTGGAAGCGGAAGCCGTGCAGCAAGTCACTTCCGCAATAAATTGCTACAGTCGCAAGTCGACTTGGCGATATGTTTACACTCGCAAATCGCGCGGCAAGTTCCTCCGCCCAAGTAAATTGCTGCAATAACTTGCTAGTGTAAACCGAGCATTAGACGCCTGTATCAGATTACTGACTGAGGTACTATTTGGCCACGATAAGTTGACGATTTCTCTAGTGCTGCCACAAGCGGAGAAAATGGGCACTACTTGAAAGGCATTCATTCGCCTTCGAGTGCTGCCAACCTCTAGCGTCTAACTCAACGAGTTAAAATTTTAACTCGTTGGTCTAACTACCCCCAGATGCGAAATATTACAAAAGACTTGCGTCCACTAGCATACAAGTTCTGAGGTGTTTACATTAGAACAAAAGCTTACTCAATTTCACTTCAATTTACTGGCGAAGTTAATATCAGGAACTCACTACAAGTACTTGGTACACAAGTGCAGTTAATCTTATAAACCAGAACAGTCGCCACTGTTATTCATTATTACTAATGAATAAAAATCATGACGAAATTAAAAACAGAAAAATATTAGAGCAGTACATATCGATGTTACCAAGAAACACTAACTTCGAGGCTGTCGTAGGCAAATTTCGAATATCTCTTGTCTGTTGTATTATCAAGTACTCGATAACACGAAAAAAAACGCGGGGCGGTATCTCATCAAGAGACTGCATTTTAATTACTCTCGAGTTTTTTCAAGCAGTATTTACTACTTTTATTACAAATGTAATGCATTTATGTTTAAAGTAACAATAAAAAAGCAGCTAAAATTTAAAGACGTCTGTACTGCCATTCTACTTTGCTTTCTAGTGAAACAAATTGACTGTTAAACTCATTTCACAGTTCCTGCCAATTATGTATGTTAGTGGTTCCAACGGTACATTTGTTTCAGCCCATTTGTCTTTGTGCCATTCTCCTTTTCAGCAATGACACTTTCGCACCTGTGCTGAACACACACACCTTCTGTAAGTTTGAGAAGAATATCCATGAAAAGGCAAATTCGGCTAGTACTTGCAGCAAGATACAAAAAACAAGAACGAGCTTTTACTCCATAGTGAAGTGTGCGCTGCTTTCAAACTTCCTTACACACCAAAACCGTGTGCCGGGGCGAGACTCGAACCTGGGAAAGCGATATGGCACACAGTTTTAATTTGTCTGGAAGTTTCGTGCAAGAAACTGTTTTGACTAACTTGTGGACTTCTTGAATTTGACGAAACTAGCGGACGTATAATATTTTTTACCCAATTCTGTGATTGTATACCACTGCAGGAAATTCGACAGAATGCCTAATAAATACGATTTCAGGATTACGACGTTAGCGTGGTTACAAGACGGGCAAATAAGCTTCAACGTCTCAATGACGAAGGCTGACCTGTTATCTACAGTAAAGGGAAACACACCGGCCGTAAAAGTGTACGTCGTGGATAAAAACCGCTGAGAGCAGAGGCCACAAAGAGTGCGTTTATCGCCCTTCAGCTGCAATCTAAATAAGATAGAACTGGCATAGGCCAAAGTAAAGCACAATTTCAAGGAGACCAATGTCGCTGGTGACGCGTGGAAGTAAAGATTGCAGAATGTTGTCAATACTGCTTTCCTTTCGGTTAGTGCACGGAACTGGCAAAGTTACTGCAGTAATGTGCAGCAACTGGAGCAAAAGTACTGGACACCAGATGGAATATTGGAAATGGCCACCAAAGAAGTTACCATCATTATCATGATCTTGAAACAAACACAGATGGCAGTAATATTTAGTGAACATCATTTTGACAGTTCTTTCAAGCACAATTAATTTCACGTTGTAAACATTACTGCTGTCTGCGTTTAATGAATGCAATGTGCAAACAGATTCCAAAAACCAATTTCATACTTTCAATTCACAGTATCGTGAAAGTCGTACATTCATCTACATTCATTTTTCATTGTTTTCGATACATACATATACACAAGTTATGGGTAAAATTCTCAAGCATGAACATGTCAATGAATTAGGTGATTTCCGAAGTGACGGAGGTTTCACTCAAGCAGGCAACACTTCTGAGAGTGCTGCTGCGATTGTGTGTTACACGCAAAACAACAGTCGACACTGCCTTCCCCTCATCGCCCCTCTCACCGCTGCTTCTAATCTACATCTACGTGATTATGCTGCTATTCATAATAAAGTGCTTGGCAGAGGGTTCAATGAATCACCTGCAAGCTGTCTCTCTACCGTTCCACTCTCGAACGACGCACGGGAAAAATGAGCACTTAATTTTTTCTGTGCGAGCCCTGATTTCTCCTATTTTAACCTGATGATCATTTCTCTCTATGTAGGTGGGTGCCAACAGAATGTTTTGGCAATCGGAGGAGAAAACTGTTGACTGAAATTTCATGAGAAGATCCTGTCGCAACGAAGAACGCCTTTGTTTTAATGATTGCCACACCAATTCACGTATCACGTCTGTGGCAATATCTCCTCTATCTCGCAATAATACAAAACGAGCAGTCCTTCTTTGGACTTTTTCGATGCCATCCGTCAGTCCCAACTGATGCAGATCCACACCGCACAGCAATACTCCAGAACGGGGACAACAAGCGTGGAGTAAACAGTCTCTTCAGTAACCCTGTTGCACCACCTAAGTGTTCTACCAATGAATCGCAGTCTTTGGTTTTCCCGAGCCAAAACGTTATCTATGTGATCGTTCCAATTTAGGTTATTTGTAATAGTAATCCCTAGGTATTTAGTTGAATTTACAGCCTTCAAATTTGTGTGACGGTGGATTCGAAATTCAGCGGATTTTTTCAGTACTCATGTGAAGAACTTCACACTTTTCTTCATTCAGAGTCAATTGCCAATTTTCGCACCATACAGATATCTTATCTAAATCACTTTTCAATTCGTTTTGGTCATCTCATGACTTTACAAGACGGTAAGTGACAGAATCATCTGCAAACAATCTAACAGGGCTACCCAGCTTGTCTCGTCTGTCGTTAATACAGATCAAACAATAGAGGGTCTGTAACACTTCCTTGAGGAAAGCCGTCTATTACTACGAACTGTGGCCCTTCTGACAGGAAATCACAAATCCAGTCGCACAACTGAGGCGATATTCCATAGGCACGCAGTTTGGTTAGAAGACGCTTGTGAGAAACGGTGTCAAAAGCCTTCTCAAAATTCCAAAAATTAAGGAATCAATTTGACATCCCCCGTCGATAGCACTCATTACTTCATGAAAATAAAGATCTAGTTGTGTTTCACAAGAATGATATTTTCTGAATCCGTGTTATGTGTCAATAAATCGTTTTCTTCGAGGTAATTCATAATGTTCGAACACAGTATATGTTCCAAAACCCTACTGCAAATCGACGTTAGTGATATGGGCCTGTAGTTCAGCGGATTACTCCTCCACTATGTGATCAAACGTATCTGGACACCTGGCTGAAAATGACTTACAAGTTCGTGGCACCCTCCGTCGGTAGTACTGAAATTCAGTACGATGTTGGCCCACCTGTAGCCTTGATGACAGCTTCCACTTCCGTAGGTATACGTTCAATCAGGTGCTGGAAGGTTTCTTGGGGAATGGCTGCCCATTCTTCACGGAGTGCTGCACTGAGGAGAGGTATCGATGTAGATCGGTGAGGTCTGGCACGAAGTCGGCGTTCCCAGACATCCCAAACCTGTTCTATAGGATTCAGGTCGGGAATCTGTGCAGGCCAGTCCATTACAGGGATGTTATTGTCGTGTAACCACTCCGCCACAGGCCATGCAATATGAACAGGTGCTCGATTGCCCTTCAACAGTGAGAAGCAAGAATGCATTTAAAACATCAATGTAGGTCTGTGCCGTGATAGTGCCACGCAAAACAACAAGGGGTGCAAGCCCCCTCCTTGAAAAACATGACCACACCATAACACCATCGCCACTGAATTTCACTGTTGCCACTAATCACGCTGGCAGATGACGTTCACTGGGCATTCGCCATACCCACACCCTGCCATCGGATTGCCACACTGTGTACTGTGATTCGTCACATCACACAACGTTTTTCCACTGTTCAATTGTCCAACGTTCACACTCCTTACACCAAGTGAGGCGTCGTTTGGCATTTACTGGCGTGATATGTGGCTTATGAGCATACACTCAACCATGAAATTCAAGTTTTCTCACTTCCTACATAACTGTCATAGTACTTGCAGTGGATCCTGATGCAGTTTGGAATTCCTGTGTGATGGTCTGGATAGATGTCTGCCTATTACACATTACGACCCTTTTCAACTGTCAGCGGTCTCTGTCAAGTCAACAGACGAGGTCGGCTTGTTTACTTTTGTGCTGTACATGTCCCTTCACGTTTCCACTTCACTATCACACCGGAAACAGTGGCCCTAGGGATATGTAGGAGAGTGGAAATCTCACGTACAGACGTATGACACAAGTGGCACCCAATCACCTGATCACGTTCAAAGTCCGTGAGTTCAGGGGAGTGTCCTATTCTACTCTCACACGTTGCCTAATGACTACTGAGGTCACTGATATGGAGTACTGGGCAGTAGGTGGCAGCACAACACACCTAATATGAAAAACGTATGTTTTTGAGGGTGTCCATATATTTTTGATCAGATAGTGTATTTCCCTTTTTGGGTATTGGTCTTTAGGTACGGATCTTTCTGTGAGTGAGTGGTTGTATATTATTGCTAAATATGGAGCTACTGTATCAGCATACTCTGGAAGGAACCTGACTGGTACACAATCTCGACCAGAGACCTGACCTTTATTAAGTGATTTAAGCTGCTTTGCTAGACCAAGCATATCTACTTCTATGTATCTCATCTTGGCAGTTGTTCTTGATTGGAATTCAGGAATATTTACTTCGTCTTCTTTGGTGGAGTTCCTGAAAACCGTGTTTAATAACTCTGCTTTAGTGGCAGTGTCATTAGTGACTTCACCGTTGTTATCGCACAGTGAAGGTATTGATTGCGTCTTGCCACTGGTCTGCTTTATGTATGAGCAGAATTCTTTGGGTTTTCTACCAGATTTCGAGACAGAGTTTAGTTATGGAAATTATTAAAAGCATCTCGCAGTGAAGTACGCGCTATATTTCGAACTTCTGCAAAACTTTGCCAATCTTGGGGATTTCAAATTCTTTTAAATTTGGCGTGCTTTCTCTGTTTATTTATTTATTTGGTCCTGTTGACTACATATTATACAGCTAGTGTACAAGTAATGTAGGACAAGTCAATTGATGCAATTACAGTAGTACATTAACATTTATATATCACATTGCACAGACATTGGTTTATTTTACAAGAACAATTACTTGCATGCAGTATTAAAGCCTGCATTATGCCAAAAACAGTTTAAGTGATTGTTTAAAATAGTAGAATAAGTGACAGTACATATTTTTATGCTACTGACATATGAAAGGAAGTAAATTTTCTTCATGGTCATGGTTTGAATGAATACAAGTTTTAACTGAATTCCTTAAGAAGAGGCTTAAGTGAATGCTCAAGAGAGTGAGATACATGGGAGTTCACATTTTCTCATAATGAAACAGATAAATTTACATTTTATCACCACAATTTCAGTTAAACTACAAGTAACAGCATCACACTTTATCTTTAAGGGAGTGCTTTTCTTAGGAAGTTTCGGTTCTGCAACAGTGATCTGATCCATTTTGCATACCATGTGGGATCAGTATCATCACTTATTAATTTATTTGGTGTATACCTCTCAATTGCTGTCGATACTATCTCTTTGAAATCATTCCACATCATTTCTACGCTTACATGATCAGATCGGAAGGTGTGGAGAGTGTCTCTTAAAAAGTCGTTAAGAGCGTTTTTATCAGCTTTTTAAAATAGATGTACTTTGCGTTTCTTTTTGATGGTTCTGGGTGTTAAGGTATTCAGCCTAGCAGCAACTGCCTTGTGGTCGCTAGTCTCTATATTCGTCTTGATACTCCCTGTTTGTCCAGGATTGTTTGTTGCTAAGGGGTCAAGTATGCTTTCGTTAGCTTTTACACTTCGAGTGGGCTCATGAACAAATTGTTCAAAATAATTTTCAGAGAAAGCATTCAGTACAATTTTGGATGACATTTCATGCCTGCCGCCGGCTTTAAATGTATAATTTTTCCAGCATATCGAGGGTAGATTGAAGTCACCGCCGACTATAACTGTATGAATGGGATACCTATTTGAAACGAGACTCGTTTTCCTTGACCTGTTCAGCAACTACATCTTCGGAGTCGGGGGGTCGGTAGAACAATCCAATTAATAATTTAGTCTGATTGTCTTCGCTACAAGGTAAACTATTTCTGACAGCAATAAATACTCCAATGAAATGAATACCCCCGCAACTTGTTGTCCCGTATTATATTCATAGTGCCCCTGACCATTATACTCGTTACTCGCGGCTTTTACTGCCGATTCCCGGAAGAGTTCTGGCACTGTTTGTGCATTCGCACAGAAGAAGATGGTCAAAAGTATATATAAAGATGGTAAGTTGCGAATGTGGGTCTCACGGGAGGCGTGCCAGAGATAAGTCCCTGCAGTCGCTCTATCCTGTGTGTCCTCGGTGGCTCAGATGGATAGAGCGTCTGCTATCTAAGCAGGAGATCCCGGTTGGGGCACACATTTTCAACTGTCTCCATTGACTTATATCAATGCCATTATGCAGCTAGGGGTATTCATTTCATTGTAATTTCATTCTAACGAGCTGCATGGTCACTATCTCTTCTTTTGGACATGTCTTCATATAAATAATACAGCAATAAATGCTCCACCACCAACTGTATTTAATCTATCCCTTCTGAACACTGTTAGATCCCTTGAAAAGATTTTTGCTGAACTTATTTCTGGCTTGAGCCAGCTTTCCATACCATGAACTATTTGAACTTCAGTGCTTTCTATTAGGGCTTGGAGATCTGGTTCGTTCCCAGCAAGCTACAACACTTTACGACTACAATACCGATCGTTTCTACAACTACTTTACTGTGTTTTAACTGCTCCCTTCTAGTCGGATGCCCTTTCTGTGGTTTCAAGAGACCCTCTAACCACACAGCCCTCGCTACCAGTGTAGCTACTTCCTGTGTCTAGTGGACTCCTGACCCATTAAGCGGAACCCAAAAACCCACCACCCGATGGCGCAAGTCAAGGAGTCTGCAGCCTACACTGTCACAGAATTGCCTGAGCCTCAAATTTAGACCCTCCACTCGGCTCTGCACCAAAGGACCACAGTCAGTGATATCAACGATGCTGCAGATGGTGAACTCCACCTTAATCTTGCAATCAAGGCTGGAAGTCTTTACCTAGTTACCCAAAACCAGAGAGAATCTCCTCTGATCTAAAGTGACTCACATCATTGGTACAGACATGTGCCACAACCTACAGTTGGCTGCACCTGTCCTCTTTATGACATCCGGAAGCACCCTTTCCGCATCTGGAATCACCCCCCCGCCCCCACCCCCCAGTATGCACATGGGCTTCCTTCCCCTCCTTGGCAGCCATGTTCCTAAGGGGCCTCATTACACACCTAACATTGGAGCTCCCAACTACCAGCAAACCCACTCTCTGTGAATGCCCCGACCTTGCGGGCTGACAAGCTTCCTCTGGAACAGGGTGGACGACGGCATTCGGCTTAAGAGACTTCGTCAGCTACAGATAAAGGCCGAAACCTGTTTGTCAAATGAACCGGTGAGGGCATACAATCGGCCCCTCGGTAAGTCTTTCATTGCCTGCCAGACTTTGGAATGATCTCCCACTCGACCACGGGTGAGGGGTCAATCCCAGTGCAGACAGTTTCTGTGGTGGCCACAGCAGTGGCATGACTTCCTTGCATTCCTCCGTCCGACCCCCCACAGTGATGTCCCTTGGCAGCAGCCTCAACCTGTGTGACGGAAGGTAACACGGCCTGGAGCTGTGAGCGAAGGGTCGCCAACTCAACTCGTATCTGTACACAGCAAACACAGCTTCTATCCATTATTGAAGTCATTCCTGTTTAAAGCTAATGGATCTATCAAAAGCTGCATGTTTTTTTTTTTCAATCGTGTTTACATTTTCTTTTTCTTGTTCGACTCACTCACTTCTGTTGTTACTACGTGTATTTGTTCTTAATAGTTTTAGTTTGTCTTTAAGTCGCAAGATATTGTTTATTAGCGTTTCCGTGACGAATTGTTCAGTACTTAAATTGTAAGTTTTTAACATCTCGGCTGCGTGCATGCATTGTTCACTGCCACAGTAACATAACGAATTCGTTGTATTGAGTCACTGGATGCACTGTATGAGTCCATAGTTTGGTTTCAGCATAAAATCGGACAACTTTTATCTCTGTTTCACCAAATACATGGCAAGAAACACCCATGTTTTGTTCTTAGAATGGGAGCCCATACAACGAGCACCTTGACCTGACATATTTAAGCTGTTATGTGTATCTCATGTTATGTATCACGCAAACATTCGGAAGGATCTTGGAAAATAAATCCAAGCTCTTTTACAGGGTGTATACGCTCCGGGACATCCGATAATTTTTTCATCCGGGAGAAAACCGGGAAAAACCCAGGAATTTTTTTAGGATTCCGGGAATTTTTCATTGTTTTTGACTTCAGTTAAATTTTCTTAATTTTTACTTGTAAGAACTGATAAACAGCAAAATGTGTCAAATGCTTTAGGACGAAGACTACGGATTACTTCGTAACAATTGACACTGTACCACACAAGCGGCTCGTAGTGAAATTGCGTGCTTATGGAATATCGTCTCAGTTATGTGACTGGATTTGTGATTTTCTGCCAGAGAGGTCTCAGTTCGTAGTAACTGACGGAATGTCATCGAGTAAAACAGAAGTGATTTCTGGCGTTCCCCAAGGTAGTGTTATAGGCCCTTTGCTGTTCCTTATCTATATTTTGGAGACAATCTGAGCAGCCGTCTTCGGTTGTTTGCAGATGACGCTGTCGTTTATCGACTAATAAAGTCATCAGAAGACCAAAACAAACTGCAAAACCATTTAGAAAAGATATCTGAATGGTGCGAAAAGTAGCAGTTGATACTAAATAACGAAAAGTGTAAGGTCATCCACATGAGTGCTAAAAGGAACTCGTTAAACTTCGGTTACACGATAAATCAGTCTAATCTAAAAGCCGTAAATGCAACTAAATACCTAGGTATTACAATTACGAACAACTTAAATTGGAAGGAACACGTAGAATTTGTTGTGGGGAAGGCTAACCAAAGATTGCGTTTTATTGGCAGGACACTTAGAAAATGTAACAGATCTACTACGAAGACTGCCTACACTACGCTTGTCCGTCCTCTTTTAGAATACTGCTGCACAGTGTGGGATTCCTACCAGATAGGACTGACGGTGTACATCGAAAAAGTTCCAAGAAAGGCAGAACGTTTTGTATTATCGCAAAATATGGGAGATAGTGTCTCAGAAATGATACAGGATTTGGGCTGGACATCATTAAAAGAAAGGCGTTTTTCGTTGCGACGGAATCTTCTCACGAAATTACAATCACTAACTTTCTCCTCCGAATGCGAAAATATTTTGTTGACACCGACCTACATAGGGAGGAACGATCACCAAGATAAAATAAGGGAGCCGGCCGAAGTGGCCGAGCGGTTCTAGGCGCTACAGTCTGGAACTGCGCGACCATTACGGTCACAGGTTCGAATCCTGCCTCGGGCATGGGTGTGTGTGATGTCCTTAGGTTAGTTAGGTTTAAGTAGTTCTAAGTTCTAGGGGACTGATGACCTCAGAAGTTAAGTCCCATAGTGCTCAGAGCCATTTGAACCATTTAAAATAAGGGAAATCAGAGTCGTGTGGAAAGATATAGGTGTTCATTCTTTCCGTACGCTACACGTTATTGGAGTAATAGAGAATTGTGAAGGTGGTTCGATGAACCCTCTGCCAGGCACTTAAATGTGGTTTGTAGAGCATCCATGTAGATGTAGAATAAACTGTTGCCGACGAGCGTGACGTCACAACCATTTACATTTCAAGTTCGCGCAGCTGCCCGCAGGCTCACACGCATGCCCAGTTGACTTGCACATGGGCAGTACCTTCTCCTGCTTCCGGCTACGTGAAGTGTGGCTGTTAGCTGTATGAGCAATAGCAACATTCAACCAGATGTTACCTGGAAAATTTTTTCTGGAGCGCCCAAGCCGCCAATTGTTGCAATCGCATAGCGGGGGAATTTTGCTGTTACCTCTTCGTTTACAATTCTCACATCAAATGAAAACAAAACGCATTTCTGTCGTTGGGAGCTATTAAGTGAATTCAAATACATTAACATAATTACAGGATGCTAACATATGTTAGTTTCAGTTTTCTGAGCTTATTTTATTTTTTACGCTTTTGGCAGTCAATTGCCTTGCAGAACAATGAAATTTTTGTCGGTGTGCTAAATAAATGTGGCTTTTATTAATCTTTTCCCCGGAGGCAGTCAATTTATTAGAAACGAAATGTTTCATTGTGCACCATTGGCTAATTTTAACAGTTCACTGAATTTCAAGTGCACCTTTTTCATCTTCTGGCGCGTATGGCATTATGCCATAATAAAGAACCAAACATGAGACAGTACAGCACTGGTACTCCAAGAAAATTTAGATCCCGAAAACAGCACTGAAATCTTAATATCAGGGTGGGGAATGTGCACTTTAAGCCGAATTATGCATTTTAGTATTGTGTACGAAATTCTGTTGCTCTTAGAGTATCCTATTTCTTTTATGCAGTGGTCTCCATAGTAGTATAGAGATCACTGCTTTTATGGCGTCGTGTAAGATCTCTTAATACTATATATGCACGAACATATGCACTTCCTAGGCCATTGTAGCTTCGTACGCCATTGTAGCTGCCCACGCGCAGAAACGCCTGTTTTTCTAACAAGTCGCGGGAAAACATTGCGAATGGTGCTTTGAAAACCGCTAGTTTCAAAGTTAACTTCCTTTTACACAAGATGAATTATATTACGTGTGCGAATGGGCAATGAATTTCTTATACCACAGAGCGTTTGAGTCTCATTTAAAACTTGACATATAGAGGACTAGACACACAGAATAATTTCTAGTCCAGAAGACCAGAGAATGTCATAATTTAAAATATTACTGGCACATTTGTGTGGTGTGCCTTAAAAGTATAACACAGGCAACAAGGACCAATATTATGTGTGAAAGTTTAGCTTTTCTTGTAGCTACACTATGTACATCAATTTAAAGTTAACTTTTGCTTTTTTGTGTGTTTTCGTTCTCTGAAGTTCCACGTTGGTGTATAAAAATTTCACCATTCGAGGATTGATATTTTTAAAGCTACAAGGGAAAGTATACTGTCACTTATCAGTGGAAAGGTGTTTTTTCATTTTGGAAGAAATGTATTTTGACGTGGGAAAAGTGCTGTTTGAACTGGGAAATCCGGGATTTTTTTTTCTTTGTCCACGTATGCACCTTGTTTTAGTGCAAGTTGAAAATTAAAGTCCACAATAGTAAATTAGCTAAATTAATGAGTGCAGATCACGTGCAAGATAACCATAGTTTTATAGTTCAAAATAGCTTGCCTAATGTGAAACATTAACTAATTGAATACAGAAAAATTTTGACACATTCTAGACAATGATCTAGGCCTATTCATATTTCATGTTTATTTGCCTGTAGACAGCTGTTGTGTTGTGTAGGCATCGCCAGATGGTTATACAAATCATTATACATAAGGTCAGTAGTTACATAGTTATACAGATTGTGGTACAAATGATTACACAAAAGTTAACATATGGTATATGATTATACAAAAAGTCAGTATGGTTGTATGACATAAATTACAGTTTCTTTGATTACAATCACATTTATAATAATAGAGAATCATGTTTTTTCATTATATAGGAATTCACTTATGCTATAGAATGCTTTCTCTTTCAACCATGTCTCTACCACCATTTTAAATCTATTCTCATGTAATTCCCTCATTTCATGTGATGTATTGTTGTAAAATGTTTTGCCAGCATGTAAAAAATTATTTTGGATTTTATTCAAACGTGTCCAAGGAATGTCTAATAAGTTCCTATTTCTGATTTCATATGAGTACATCTGACTTGCTTTCATACATGTGGGCATTCTCTTTGGCATGCTTAAGTGCTTAAAGTATTTATAGACTGGGAACTGTAAGAATTTTGTGCTCAATGTAGTACTGTTTGCAAGAAGTTAAATTGCTCACACCAAAAATACATCTAATGGCTTTCTTCTGCCAGAGGAAAAATCTTTTGCCCCAGCATAGTTTCCCCAAAGAAGTATTCCATAATGCAGATGAGTATGAAAAAAGGCATGGTATGCCATAAGTATGCACTCCTTACTGACACAGTCCTTCAGTTTCCTAAGGAGATATAGGACTCTTGCCACCTTACTGCACAGCTTTTCTATGTGGGTATTCCAGCACAATTTGGTATCAAGATAAATGTGTAGCAATTTTACTGAATGTCGGAGTTCATTACGTCCATCATTAATATCTCTAAGCGAAAAAGAGGATGTGTTCAGTTTTATTTTTATTGAATGACAGCCTATTTTCATGGAACCTGTGAGCTGCCTTTTCCATCATGGATTTGTTCATTTGTTTGACAACATTTACACCATTATGTGATAAAAGTTGTGTCATCAGCATACTTTACAGATTTATATGGTAATATGTTGGGCAGGTCATTCACATACACAATGAATAAGAAAGGTCCCAGTACAGATCCTTGTGGGACTCCATCTTTTACCTTGAGGTCAGATTTGTTGTTTGTATTTATATAGACCATTTGGTCTCTGTTTGTCAAATATGATTTCAGCAGTAATAGTTCTGTTTCTGTCATTCCATATTTTTCTAGTTTCTTAATTAAAATGCTATGTGAGACAGTGTCAAATGCCTTGGTTAAATCAACTAAAGTTGTATAGGTATATTCCCTATTTTCAAAATCTTGTAATATTGATAAGACAACTTACTGAACTGCTTTTATTGTTGATAGCCCAGTTCGGAACCCATACTGAGCCTTATTGAGAAGGTTGTGACACTCAAAAAAAATCATTTAATTGGTCTGTCATTAATTTTTCAATAATTTTAGATAAAATTGGTACTATTGCTATAGGTCTGTAATTTTGGGGTGAATTTCTGTCTCCCTTTTTGTATATGGGCAATACAACTGTCAGTTTAAGGCAGTCTGGAAATGTTCCCTCTGTAAACATCCTATTGCTTAAGTAAGACAGTGGAATGCATATAGTGTCTATTATTTTCTTTAAGGTAAAATTAAAAAAACCATGGATGTCCTCAATTCTGGAGTTGCTTAGTGTTCTGACTACATCCAGTATATCCTTCGGATAAATGGTTCTCCATTCAAATTTTGGCAAGTCTCCTGTCAACTCTGTTTCCTGCAATTTGGGAAGTCGGTTCTCACTATCATCTAAATTACTTTCATCTGTCATAGCTAATACTCCAGTATTTATGAAACTATTATTTAGTTCATTTGCACTTAGAGGAGCAGGTAAATTTTCTGCAATTAGCCCTGTTTCTGCTTTAACTTTTTTCCATACTGCTTTATATTTGTTGCTGGACTGATAAATACGGTTATCATTAGCTTTTTTCTCTGCAGAAATGATGTCTTTTCTGTACAGCTTTTTTAAATTAGCATAGGAGTGTCTATACTCATTATTCAAGCAAGATTTATCATAGTTAATTCTTAACAGAATCCTTAAGTTATTCATTCGTACAGACTCCTAGAACTCAAAGCTGACTGCTCCACGAATCCGAATGCTTCGCGCAAGATGGCTGTCACTGTCACTTATCCATTCCTCACTTTGGCGTTAGTTGAGTACGCACACTTCCGCAACATACTTAAAAAACTACAAATATAATGTCGTACAATGTGTCGTACATCATTTTGTGCGTACATGTTCTCAGCTTTCCATTGCTGTTCTTAGATTTTTTCTAAGTTAAATAGTGTGTACAAAAATAACGATTTTGTCACGGTAAACAGTTCTTCACATTGTATGGTTGCTAATAAGTGTAAACCATTATATGTATGTTTACTTCTAACATTGCCGGTGCTTTTACGTGAAAATTTGTTGCACACAGAAAGCACAATCCAACCTGTAATTTACAGTAGGCAATGTTTATTTGAATTCTACGATGATATACCAATTGTTCTGAATGAATCCTGTCTGTAGACTCTTTGTTTGTGAAAATCGCTTAAGGTGTTCTTTTTTTTTCATTTTTCAAAGTTCATTTTATACATAAAACATTTAACATTAAATAACTTAAAAACTACGTTTCCAATCAAGGGCATGTTTTTACCTTTGCTCTCGTCTTTCTTTTTACTCTTGCAACGATGTTGCCCTCTTCTCTGTAACTAGTCACTCAGTTTTTTATTGGATTTTGTCCTATCTAATATTTATGCTGGTCACTCAATTTAGTCATGGTAGTCCCTTTCCATGTTGCTCACCAAGGCCATAATGCCTGGGTTTTACTAATCACGCATTTACCTGGTAGCCATTTTGTGGTGTTGGTAATACTTGCAGTATTGCTAATCACTGAGGCTCAAAGGATACCACCACCTACCGATGACACCATGAGACTCGTGCAGCTCTCAGTGTTCAGCTCATTGTGTCCTTCATGCTGCCTCAGGTGACAAAACAAGCACCAGCCCAGCTGCACCTGCTCCTGATGTCACAACAGGGCATGAGTGCAAAGCCATGTCTGTCTTAACAGTTAGTGATCATTCCTGAAAGGATCTACCCTCTCAAAGCTGGCATTTTACATTATCATATTCCTATTTTTTAGTTTCAATCATCATCTTAATGTGTGTTTATTTTAATTTTAGATTCTTAAGATCACATTACGAGCATTACCACTGAGGAGGACGAACAACAGATTCAACCATCAATTTCCTTCATGACAGCTTTAATCTAGACTTGTGTGAGGCTTTAATGTCAACTAATGTGCCACGAAATGTGCTAAAGACCCTACCTTTAAGGGGTTCCCGGAGAGCATCACTGACCGTATTATAAATCCATCTACAGAGACCTGGTGGTATACCAGCTGAGTCGACAACGCTTAAGTCATTTGAAACAAGTGTATGAAATGGCTATTCCTGATATTAAAACAGATATCGGTGGCCACTAAATCAGGCTTTCAGTCTGCGAGACCAGTGACGGATTTATAGTTAATGATGTGGTGGGGAAATTATATCCTCCGGCAACAGGAAGACCCCACCTACTACTGAGTCAACAATTGGAGCAGACGAACCAGAGCACTATAGCCCAGTGCGAGGGATACCCTATGCATCCTATGGCCAGGAGAAGATGGATGAGAATTTTTTGCTGTAGATGACTGACTGTGCTATCTGTAAGTTAAAAGTGGTAGCAACACAAAGAATTCGATCCAAATGTGATCCACTGCACCTGCTTTTCCACAGCCTACACCAGGCATGAAAACATTTGATGATGCATGGGTTCTTTCACCATGTGACACAACAGCAGCACTCCTAGCACACAAAGTAATAACTGTAGCATCCTGTGACAATGTTTATGGTATGAGGCACCATATGAATGGCACCCTTTTCCTGACTCACCATGGCAACACACCTTCTTCTTTTTTCCCCCCCCTCAGGGTTAACAGTATCATTTCCTCTGTTAAGGAAGTATTTCTCAAAGCTAAGCTCCATACATTCCCATCTCCACTGAACCCTTACTTACACATTGGTGCACCTGGCTCTTGGTAGCTTTATATTGTGCCAAACACTACTAAAAAGTCAGAGGTAGAAGACAAATTTGGTCTAGTCAGTCAGCTTTGGTTGAGAAAGTCAAGATGACCCTAAAGAATAACAAGAATGTTGCATCCTTTCCATTTAAAAAAGAGCTCATTTCCAGCATCTACATGTTGAAATTCAATGCCTAGAACTACATCTCTGCCACTGAAAGATGCTGTAGAAGTGATCTCCAAGATGTAGATGTACCTGGAGGGAATACCCGGTTCATTAAGTACAGAATGCATCAATAAACTGAAGAATTCTGGATATGAAGAATGTGTCCACCTTTATCCAGGCAGAGAAGCTAGTAGGTGGATTGTATTGGGGACCATGAACAATGACATCTACGAAATATGCCGCCTTGTCTTCACACTGTAGAAAGACCTTTCTCAGCCTACAAAAATATATGGTGAGATAACAGAAAAAGTTCCACAGTTATCTGTTTATTTTCTACAAAGAATTAAAATAACTATATCAAAATGATATTGAAGTTTTCCATGTTAATATTAGTGTTAGTTGTATTTTTCATTAAAATGCTTCAAAAAGGCTAAAACATTGTAGAATGAAGGCTTTCACGACCGGGTGACATGGCTGCTGATATACTTTCCGGGATGTGAGGTCGTGGTCCAAGAACTTTCCTGCCCCTTACGTTTCGTCCAGAACTCCGCTGGACTTCCTCAGAGGCGCTGCTCCGCTGAGTCTTGCCGACTGACTGGTCGGGTGTCTGAGAGCGACTTATATATTGTGAGAAAGGGGGGCGTGGTTCAGGTGACACGTGATGAGCAGTGATAATCCATAGCAAAGATAAGGTTGACTATCGATTACCACCGTGTCAAAGATAAAAATTGTTAGCAATTTTGTAGAGCCACTGATAATCCATAGCAAAGATAAGGTTGACTATCGATTACCACCTTGTCCAAGATAAAAATTGTTAGCAATTTTGTAGAGCCACTGTCCATATATCGCTAAGTTTCATAGCTTCCTCTTTCCTATTAAAATTATCGTGATGTTTATAAATTTCGATAGCTTCTCTATATAGCCGTGGATAGTAATTTAACGTTGCAGATAAAACTTCGGTATCCGAAAACTTCACTTGGTGGTTGCCTGGTTGAAGAGCATGTTCCGCTACAGCTGACTTTTCTATTTTTCCAAGTCGACAAAGACTTTTATGCTCTTTCAGTTGCGTGTTTATGCTTCTTTTGGTAGTACCAATGTAAACTTTACCACAGGTACATGGAATTTTATATACACCACATGTCGACAGGGGAGGGCGTTTATCCTTCACAGATCGTAGTACTTGACTTATTTTCTTTGTTGGTTTAAAGATCGGTTTTATATCATGTTTTCATAAAATCTTACCGATCCGATCTGTTACTTTTTTAATAAAAGGGAGAACTACTGTATTTTTCTGTCGTTGTGATTCATTCTTATCTTTTGGGTTTCTGTTCCTTGGACGCAAAATTCTATTTATCTCTTTCCTTGAGTTGCCGTTTTTTTCAAAAGCTTGCTTCAGATGTTTCACTTCAGCATCCAAATGTTCAGGTGTACATATCCGTTCCGCTCGATCGACAAGACTTTTTATGACACCTCTTTTTTGTTGAGGATGATGATTAGAATTTTTATGTAAATATCTGTCCGTATGTGTTACCTTCCGAAAAACTTTATATTCCAAGCTTCTATCGGACCGTCTCACAACTAAGACATCCAAGAAAGATATTCTGTTATCCTTTTCTATTTCCATGGTAAACTGTATTTTTGGGTGAATTTTATTTAGATAATCAAAGAAATCGTCCAAGGCCTTTCTGCCATGGGACCAAACCACAAATGTGTCATCTACATATAGATACCAACGAGATGGTTTGTTATTAGCTTTGTCTAGGGCTGATTGTTCAAACTTCTCCATATAAAGATTGGCAATCGCAGGGCCTAATGGATTACCCATTGCTACTCCATCAAGTTGTTCATAAAATTCATTATCCCACTGGAACTGACTTGATGTAAGACAATGTCTGAAAAGAACAGTCAAATCTTCTGGAAAAATATCCGCTATGAAAATCATAACTTCGTTAACAGGAATCATTGTGAATAAGGACACAATGTCAAAACTTACAGGAATATCTTCAGGGGCCAGAGTTAGTCCCTCTAGTTTTTCAACAAAATGACGAGAGTCTTTTATATATGAGTCAGTTTTTCCAATGAATGGTTGTAAACAAGTTGTTAAATATCTTGCTATTTCATAAGTGGGAGAATTGATGGCACTGACTATGGGTCTTAAAGGAAAATCTATTTTATGAATTTTAGGTACACCATACAATCGAGGACACATAGCTTCACTTTTCAAAAAAGTTCTTTTATCATCTTTTCGGATAGAGGTAGATGACTTAATCAAATTATTTGTTTTCCTAAGTACACTGGCTGTAGGATCCCTCACAAGTTTTTTATACTGTTCTGACGTTAAAAGGTTCAAAATTTTTCTTCGGTAATCTTCTGTATTCATAACAACAGTAGCGTTCCCTTTCTCTGCGGGAAGAACCACTATTTCTTCATCTGCATTCAAATCCTTAAGAGCCTTCCTCTCACCTTTTGTTAAATTACTTTCTAGAGGTCTGCTGTGGCTTAAAACTCTAGTGGTTTCAATTCGAATTGCATTCGCGGTTGCCTTAGGGATATTTCGTATACCTGCTTCTATATTCGCGATAATATCTTCAAATGGTACTTTTACAGGTGTTATAGCGTAATTTCCTCCTTTTGCAAGGACGGAAATCTCGTCTTGAGATAACACTTTCTTTGACTTGTTTATAACAGTATCAGTCATCATCGTATTGCTTGCAGTTGTTACATTAGCTTGTAACTTTCCGAACTTTTTCTTATGTCTACTAGTAGTCATTTCTATCGTAGCTTCCATAGTTGTAAACGTAAGATAATCAATTTTATTCCACAAGTCTATCTGTATCTTACAAGCTAAGAATAAATGAAGCTTCAGTAACTCACAGTCAACAGAATCCATTTCTCGTCTTGTGTAATGTATCCTTTCTCGAAGTAATGCTCTTTCTGTATAATCATAAATCCAGTGTACACGAGCTGTCCGGAACATCCTCTTCAGCTTTAAAAAGTTCGGTATAGAAGACGAGTCTCTACAACGTAACAAAAAAGTTAAAGTTCAAATTAAATGTGCTCCTTCTTACGTAAAAATTCCAGGCGTCTAACTGATCTTGAGAAATCCTCCCCGTAGAGTCTTTTGATTGTAGAATGAAGGCTTTCACAACCGGGTGACATGGCTGTTGATATACTTTCTGGGATGTGAGGTCGTGGTCCAAGAACTTTTCTGCTCCTTACGTTTCGTCCAGAACTGCGCTGGACTTCCTCAGAGGCGCTGCTCTGCTGAGTCTTGCCGACTGACTGGTCGGGTGTCTGAGAGCGACTTATATATTGTGAGAAAGGGGGGGCGTGGTACAGGTGACACGTGATGAGCAGTGATAATCCATAGCAAAGATAAGGTTGACTATCGATTACCGCCTTGTCAAAGATAAAAATTGTTAGCAATTTTGTAGAGCCACTGATAATCCATAGCAAAGATATGGATACCTCCTTCCAAAAGGAGGAAATTATGCTATAACACCTGTAAAAGTACCACTTGAAGATATTATCGCGAATATAGAAGCAGGTATACGAAATATCCCTAAGGCAACCGCGAATGCAATTCGAATTGAAACCACTAGAGTTTTAAGCCACAGCAGACCTCTAGAAAGTAATTTAACAAAAGGTGATAGGAAGGCTCTTAAGGATTTGAATGCAGATGAAGAAATAGTGGTTCTTCCCGCAGATAAAGGGAACGCTACGGTTGTTATGAATACAGAGGATTACCGAAGAAAAATTTTGAGCCTTTTACCGTCAGGACAGTATAAAAAACTTGCGAGGGATCCTACAGCCAGTGTACATAGGACAACAAATAATTTGATTAAGTCATCTACCTCTATCCGAAAAGATGATAAAAGAACTTTTTTGAAAAGTGAAGTTATGTGTCCTTGATTGTATGGTGTACCTAAAATTCATAAAATAGATTTTCCTTTAAGACCCATAGTCAGTGCCATCAATTCTCCCACTTATGAAATAGCAAGATATTTAACAACTTGTTTACAACCATTCATTGGAAAAACTGACTCATATATAAAAGACTCGCGTCATTTTATTGAAAAACTAGAGGGACTAACTCTGGCCCCTGAAGATATTCTTGTAAGTTTTGACATTGTGCCCTTATTCACAATGATTCCTGTTAACGAAGTTATGATTTTCATAGCAGATATTTTTCCAGAAGATTTGACTGTTCTTTTCAGACATTGTCTTACATCAAGTCAGTTCCAGTGGGATAATGAATTTTATGAACAACTTGATGGAGTAGCAATGGGTAATCCATTAGGCCCTGCGATTGCCAATCTTTATATGGAGAAGTTTGAACAATCAGCCCTAGACAAAGCTAATAACAAACCATCTCGTTGGTATCTATATGTAGATGACACATTTGTGGTTTGGTCCCATGGCAGAAAGGCCTTGGACGATTTCTTTGATTATCTAAATAAAATTCACCCAAAAATACAGTTTACCATGGAAATAGAAAAGGATAACAGAATATCTTTCTTGGATGTCTTAGTTGTGAGACGGTCCGATAGAAGCTTGGAATATAAAGTTTTTCGGAAGGCAACACATACGGACAGATATTTACATAAAAATTCTAATCATCATCCTCAACAAAAAAGAGGTGTCATAAAAAGTCTTGTCAATCGAGCGGAACGGATATGTACACCTGAATATTTGGATGCTGAAGTGATACATCTGAAGCAGGCTTTTGAAAAAAACGGCTACTCAAGGAAAGAGATAAATAGAATTTTGCGTCCAAGGAACAGAAACCCAAAAGATAAGAATGAACCACAACGACAGAAAAATACAGTAGTTCTCCCTTTTATTAAAAAAGTAACAGATCGGATCGGTAAGATTTTACGAAAACATGACATCAAACCGATCTTTAAACCAACAATGAAAATAAGTCAAGTACTACGATCTGTGAAGGATAAACGCCCTCTCCTGTCGACATGTGGTGTATATAAAATTCCATGTACCTGTGGTAAAGTTTACATTGGTACTACCAAAAGAAGCGTAAACACGCAACTGAAAGAGCATAAAAGTCTTTGTCGACTTGGAAAAATAGAAAAGTCAGCTGTAGCGGAACATGCCCACTCAACCAGGCAACCACCAAGTGAAGTTTTCGGATACCGAAGTTTTATCTGCAACGTTAAATTACTATCCACGGCTATATAGAGAAGCTATCGAAATTTATAAACATCACGATAATTTTAATAGGAAAGAGGAGGCTATGAAACTTAGCGATATATGGACAGTGGCTCTACAAAATTGCTAACAATTTTTATCTTGGACAAGGTGGTAATCGATAGTCAACCTTATCTTTGCTATGGATTATCAGTGGCTCTACAAAATTGCTAACAATTTTTATCTTTGACACGGTGGTAATCGATAGTCAACCTTATCTTTGCTATGGATTATCACTGCTCATCACGTGTCACCTGAACCACGCCCCCCCCTTTCTCACAATATATAAGTCGCTCTCAGACACCCGACTCATGTAGTACTATCACCGTCAGAGGGTGGTACGGGACCACAAGTCCCACCGCCACACCCCCTAAGTGAATTGCAGTGACGGAGTCACTGCCCTGTGGAAATTTACTGCCTCACCAACACAGTTAGACCGCAATAGACCGGTGATGCTGTATTGTAACATATCACCTCGGACTACAAGTCCATTTAAAAAAAAAAACCCGACCAGTCAGTCGGCAAGACTCAGCGGAGCAGCGCCTCTGAGGAAGTCCAGCGCAGTTCTGGACGAAACGTAAGGAGCAGAAAAGTTCTTGGCATATGTACTCACAGATATGGGAATTCACAGTGTGGACACACAAATTAGTCCTGTAATCTTTTGTATTTTCTTAACTATGTATTATGTACACCAAATTACTGTTGATATGTATAGCTCATCCAAAGCAGTAAATTCTAACCTCACAGTTTTTCAAACAAATATCTAGTTTTCGAAATCCAAAAGCATTCACATGCTAGTTTGTATGTAACTGCCCCACCCAAAATTATTCAGTCCCATGCAAGCTAACACATGAGCAGCCATTATGTAACAAATCTGCCATCCGTGGTCATATGATCAACATCTCTGTAATGACTCGTACTATCTTTTATTATCTTCTTTGAGTCAATCAGTGGATAACATTCATTCCAGTTGCATCTTTCTGTAAACATCATGAATGCCTGTGCATTAGTGTCGTATACCTGGAAATCTGGTTTGGAAACTGAAACCAATGTTGTGATAGTAATATATCAAAATTCAAATGTGAAAGTGCCTGCCTGTGAAAAAGATTTTTATATGAGAGCTGTAATGGCCATTGTATTGCTAATAGTGAAAATAAATGTGTAACGAGTCACAATAAAATTAAAATTTGTATATTGTATGTTACTGAAATATTCCTCATAACACCAGTTGCTGTAAAAGCAATCCTCAAAGAGACACTGAGTGCAAAACGGAATTCACAGGTAGGTAAACTTTCATGTGGTGCTCTGGGTGACAAAGCATTCCTGTTTTAGCACAGCAGACGGTGCACAAGTGAATATACAGCACACAGGATAATAATAGAAGTGAAAGTGCTATTTAGACAATCTACACATGGCACGGAAAGGCATTGTAAGAAAGATGCCAATTTGGGCCTCAGCCAATGGAAAAATTAGGAAGCAAGTGCCATGCTGGAGACAACTCAAGGTGAAAGAATGGCAAGAAGAACAAAGCCATGAGGAGCCAGTTGAAAATTCAGATGGAAACTTTGCAAGCAAATGTGGACCTTTGAATAAACTGGCAGCAGTGGTGAAGTAACAGCAGTTGAATTGAAAAAGAATTAAAGGTTGTGGTGTAATGTGGTGATTCTACAGAATAATATGTACTTTTAACAACTTAGGGCAATGAAAGATGTTTGTGGAAACTGAAAACATAGTTTTAGGTAGTTGTTAAGTGTGGCACATCCAACTTTGTGCAACCTCATTTGATGCATGTGCAGATGGATACAGAGAAAGTTAGCATAAAAGATGTGGTGACTGCAAATGCATATCTCCACCTGCTGTGGAGGACTGCTCATGGTTTGGCATCGTAGTTTTGTCGTGCCTTGGAAGCCACACAACAGAAAGCACTGATGATAATGTGAATGCAAGGAAACAACTGAAGAACCATTGAGACATGTAATTTGGTTATGTGCTGTCTATTGTGTGAAAGGATACATGAATGTATGTTGTAATCCATTATGAGCTATGAAGTAAGAGATTTGTTTACCTATTGTTGTAACTGGAGCTGTACATGAAAAACATTGTGTATAAAATACAGAAGAGTTACTGCAAAGCTGTACTCTATTTAGTAGCTTGGAAAGATCAGATTTCTCTTTCAGCACTCACCCAAGCTGCAAAAAGTGAGAAGTCCCACATTACAGTCAAGTGGCACTGCATAGCAAATCTTGAAAATAATTAACTTCAGGAATGGCAACTGAAAATTATTAATAAGGGAAAGTTGGCATGTGCACGCGCGCGCGCGCGCGCGCGCACACACACACACACACACACACACACACACACACACACAAAAACTGGATGACAGATCACACACAGAGTGGAACACATCATAACCATCCCCTCGTAACATTCCATTTTGGCGCTCTAGTGCAGGAACCTAATTAGTGCTACTAAAAGAAGAGAGCATTTGTAGTTTCAAGAATTTCGATGAGAGTAATAGAAGAAGACATGATGTAGCACACAGCAACCCAAGTCAATAACCAAGAAAATATAAGCAGGCACATGCAGGGCTGTTGCCGGAACTGATTTGTTTAATCAAGAAGAAATGAGTTAATTTTTTTTTTACAAGTGAATAAATATTAAATATTTTTAAACAATGGACAACAGGAACCAGCTGACCAAAGCAATGGGGTCAACAGCTAACGATATTCGTGAGCTTAAGTGACCTTTGGCATGTAAATGAGGAAGAATCTCCTTAACTACATTGAAAAATTCCATTTTGTGATTTTTGTGACTACAACTGCAACAGAGATCTCCAGCAGCATCTCTGCAGTAGCCAGAAAGCACAATTGCAGTGCAGCAACGCTTTGAGTGCAGTGGCAGATCAGCTGATGATGCAACAGCTCATTGCAAAGTCATTTTGTCCGTGCCTAATGCATCGGCAGCACACTGTAGCTTGTTTTGCGCCCATGTTAGGTGAGTTGTGAACAGCCCCCAAACAGATTCTTTTTATTAGTAGTTCATTTTGTGAAAAGTAGTAAGGAGTGATGCTATTTACATACAATCAAGGATATACCGGTTACAGTTGAAGTTAGATGTCCATTTGGACTAGGAAAATGGAAGAATTAATAGCTTTTGTTAAGACTCAAGCTGAGGAGTTAAGTAATTAGCTGAATTACATAATAGTATAAAGCCACCAGAAAACAGTTGTCTAACAGTATCAAAACCCAAGACAACTTGTTTAATAGTATTACAAACTCAGGATAAGCATTAGAGGAAGTAGCTAAAAGATTAGATAAAATTTCTAATGTGCAAACAATAATATTAAATTTACCTAAGAAGTTACAGACTGAAGTAAACAAATAGTGTAACCCAGTAGGAAACAAAGTGAATGAACAGTTTGAAGAGATACACAATGAAACTACGAAGTTAAATAATCACATCACAGATACCCAAGGTTGAGTGAAGGCATTAGGAAAAAAAAATGATTACTTTAGAGGAATAGCCACAGGAACTAACTGAACAAAAAGTACACAGGACTGTTGAGCCTACCAGCACTACACCTAATTTTATGGCCAATACAGAAGGAAACCAAAGAGAATTTAAATGTCGTAGTAAATAAACTAAAATGTATGATGATAGAAAACCTAGTTTCAAAAAATATTTGAAACATAATGAATATTATGACAACAAATTGAGCTTTGAAAGTATTAATTGACCACACTATTATTGCACCTGAGAGTGATGGACACTTTGAGTTGTTATTGTGATATTCCACAAGGGAATACTGAAACACTTGATAGCATATGCACAACCATCTTGAAATCATTCACAATATGATGCATTTTCCTTAGTCACAACTGTACTTGTTTACTGTGAGGTCACCATGTGTTTTGGATAACAGCCACAGGAGGTCAAGTGCAATAACAATGTGGTCAGGTAATAGTATACCTGGAGGTAGTGTGAGTACATGTAGAGACAACAGTAGGTGTTTGTGTTCTAAATTTTACTGCAATAAATGTGTATGCCTTAGGTTATAATTACATAGTATGTAAGCTATTATGTAAACTGATGTCTGGAGGAAGGAATGTTGTTTATGATAGTGGATGGTTCATCATACCATGCTTACTATAATTTGTAGATACCGTTAATTTCTTAGTGCGAAGAGTATTATTTCAGAGATGTGGGAGGTAAAGATTTAATAGTCCAAAACCTGGTGGTGGTTATATTACTTCCTGTTCAGATCACATAGAATCATTGCTGATGTGTATCTCATATAATCAGTGTCATAACTTTGGGCAAGACTTGTTTACTTTGTTAGTCAATTATTAAGATTTATACATTTTTCATTATTTTTTATTTACATGAGCCATACTAGCCTTATTATGCACTCATTTATTTACTGACAAGTGAAGTAAATGAAGTTGTAGAAGTTTTATTAGTAATGTTATACCAAGAAAGTTATTTGTTTTGCAATTGTCTATTAACTGCTGCAGCAGAATAATGGTGTTATAACAGAATCACTAATTCAACAACACAAAATAAGATTAACATTCAATATATTCCTTACACATGCTAAGGCATCTCTGCAAAATAGAATATCATATTCAGTTTACTGAAATCAAACATTAAATGAATATTATTAATGTTGGGACAACTATATTCAATTACATTCATTACTTTATTATATTATTAACTTAAATTTGTTGCTAGTTGCTTGAGGCAATTTACTTACTTAATATTAAGTGACCCTCCTCCCCCCCCCCCCCCCTTTGCATGAAACAGATGCAAAGAAATGAAACAGAAAAGAATGAGAGATTACTTGGTTCAGAACAGTAATACTATCAATAAATATATCCCGCCCGGGTGCTCGTGTGGTCTAATGCACAGCTTTCCAGGCGGGAAGGAGCTCCTGGTTCCCGGCACAAATCCGCCTGGTGGATCTGTGTCGAGGTCTGGTGAACCAGCCAGTCTGTGGATGGTTTTTAGGCGGTTTTCCATCTGCCTCGGCAAATGCAGGCTGGTTCCCCTTATTCCGCCTCAGTTACACCGTCAGCGGTTGCTGCGCAAACAAGTTCTCCATGCGCACCTACACCACCATTACTCTACCACACAAACATAGGGGTTACACTCATCTGGTGTGGGACATTCCCTGGGGGGTCCACCGGGGGCCGAACCACACAATAACCCTAGTTGGGCAACCAGCAGCCTACGTCCGGCCCGCAATTGGGTTCAGTCTAGCCTGTGGATGGTATGGTTGCGTGAGTGCATGTGTGCGTGAGAGGCGGGGGGAAGGGGGGGGGGGAAATGACGTTGAGAGTAATGTAATGTATAATGGATTAGCTGCAACTAGCTGCTTTCATAGGCATTTACTTTTCAATGGTGACATTTGCCTGGTGTCTTATTTTCAGATGTTTACATTTGTGTGTCATTAACGTTATTTAGTAACTAACTGAAGTTTACAACTATTGTAAAACATCACAAATAAAGAAACTATATTCACGATGCGTAATAAGAAATATTTGTTTGTTTATTTATTTTGCATATCCTGGGTTTAGATAATACAAATTAATAACAAAATTCTTCCGGGCACTGGTGATTTTCTGTTACAAGGACCATAAGCTCCAGAATTCCAGTTTTGTGATTGGCTTATCAGCTGCATACAGGTTTTCTGTGCTGCAATGATCAGACAAGTTTCCGCACACCATATGATGTGGATTCTGCAGATCACCATGTTCACAGGACTCATCCTCAGTCATGAAGCCCCACTCCATGAGGTTCACCTTGCATCATGACACTCCTGTCCTCAATCAGTTTAGTGCGTCATGCCATAAAGGCAGATGAAAGTTGGCAGCAGGATCTTCTTTGATGTTCTCCTCATCCCTTTTGGTTAATGAATTTCATCATAGCTCTTTCCAGGCACTGACGGAATTGCTAACGTTGGGCACAAGAAGCCCCTCCTCAACCTCAATCTACGTTTTTGAGGCTCATATCCAAACAGACGTATCTGGGGTCAATTTCCTGCTTTTTTCCATTTCTGTGCACGTCATGTGGCACTAAATCCACAATTTGCTAAATTTTGGTGAGAAGGATTGGTATTACACAGCCAGTCACAAAGTGTCCAGTCTCATTCAAAGCTTTATCCATTTGTTTGGCATGTGTAGAATTTTGCCAAACTAGTGCTGCGTATTCTACTGCAGAGAAGTGCACTACCATTGCAGGTGTAAAGACCTCTTTCAGCTGTGATCACCATGTGACACCAGTACGTTTATGGATAATGTAGACTTCTGAACATGAGTTGAACGTTAAAGCAATGTACGACCAAAAAAGTGGGTTTTGAGGAAAATTTTGCTAACATGGCATGTTGAAAAATGGGTGTCACTGATTTTGGCCTGGTATCACACCATGCAATCAGGTGGCCTGCGAATATAAGTAAACACATGAATTGAGTCCGCAGGTCACCAAAGGTTTCCCATGCCTGAGTAATCAAATGAAACTATATGATTCCAAAAAAAACAGTAATTCATTCAGAACATATAGTATCAGATTACAGCACAGTTTTCCAGTGCAGCTTATTTTATCTTATTTTATAAAACCTGACACCTAGTCACAAGAAACTTGCCTTGGTGCGGTGATATTGCCTCAATGGCTACAAGGTTACCGCTGTACAGTACAGCTTACTGCTGTGCTCGGCTGCCTTGGCTTCGCAACCCGGTGTGGGTCTTATTGTAAGCCACATGTTGCCACAATGGTAGCTACCAGTAGATGGCAGTTAACCGAACACTCCACGGCATTTCTGCACTACTTCTCATTACTTTTGCTGAAGATTTATAATCTTTCTCAAAGACTAGGTAGCAGCACTATGTATCCTTACCTAAAAATAGCTGTCAAACGATTTCCAACTACTCCATCTTGAGCAAGATGTAATTATTCACACAAAAAATAAAGTTGTTATATTAACTTAAGTATGTTGTTAAATTAACCTAATTATGTCATGTATTGGAAAATTCGACTCGTTCCACATCATTACGAAATATCGTATTCATGATCCATGGAACTAGTATTAATCTAATCTAATCTAATCTAATCTAATTCTCAAGTTTTACAATGTGGGAGACTAATGTCCCGTTTGACTTAAGGTGTTCGGCAAAAGCCTTCTTAGTTAACAAATGCTCACTGAACCTAGTCAAACATTCTGCCAGTCTGGCCTATACAGGATGAGTCACAAGGTTTTCCCCCCAGTTGCTAGAGGTTGTTCCTAATGTTATTTGGAGCAAAAAATGTAAATACAGTAATGTGATCAGATCCATAATTAAGGAGCTACAACAGAGTTTTGAAACATTCTGAGATGTATGGATTGCTACACTTGTGTTCACAAAAACACACTATCACTCTTAGGTAGACAAGTGCAGCGAGTGGTACGTTTGCATAACAACCACGTTGTTGATAGTCACTGTTTACTGTTATTGTCTCCTGTGTACAGTACACTTTGCTGAGCCATACACATTTTCATCACAGGAGTATGGAGAGATGATGAACATTTTGGGCTTCTGTGATGGTAATGCGAAAGCTGCTGTTGCCGAATATCACCGTTGGTATCCTGATCATAGGATTCCAATTGCTGAAACATTTAATGGAACATATCAAACACTGCTAGTAATTGGTACTCTTCACAGTATTAGTATTCACTCTGAAAGACATCATGACGTTCAAGAAGAGGAAAACATTCTTAATTCAGTAGAGTGCAGTCCTCATTTAAGTACTAGATACCTAGCTACCCAATTGAATGTTTCACAATCTAAGGTATGTAGGATTCTTCATGAGAATGGACTGTATCCTTTTCATGAGCAGAAAGTTCACCATTTAGACCCACATGATTGTGCGAACCAGTTGCATTTTCTGTAACTGGTTAAACGGAAATCGACAGCTCTATCGCTTCATAATGTTCAGTGATGAGGCAACCTTTAGAAGAATAGGCATGAACAACTTGCATGTCTTAGCAAACGAAAATCCCCATCCCACGGTAGTATCTCAATTACAATGTAGATTCAGTATCAATGTCTGGTGTGGCGTTTTGTGTGACCAGTTACTGGGGCCATTTATTCTGCTGGGAAATTTAAATGGTCAGATGTACGGTAACTTTTCACGAGAAGACTTACCACAGCTTCTTGAAGATGTTCCTCTGGAAACAAAGACACCACATGTAAGTCCAACATGACGGGGCACCTGCACACTTCCACCATGTGGTAACAGCTTATCTTAATCAGCAATTCTCACATCGATGGATAGGTCACAGGGGCTCTATTAACTGGCCTGCTACATTTAACACCCCCTAGATTACTGCATCTGGAGGTGGATGAAATACATCGTGTACGAAGTGAAGGTGGAAACACGAGAAGAATTGATACAACACATTTTCCATGCCGCAACGTCAATAAGGAACGAGCATGTTAAATTACTAAATGCTACTCGCGTAGTTCACTCCTGTACAAATCTCTGCCTTCATTTTTTCTGCCCTTTTCCTGAGTTTTTCAATTACCGTAGCTCCTTAATTATGGATCTGATCCCATTACTTTATTTACATTTTCTGTTCCAAATAATCTAAGGAGTACCCTGCGGAAACCGAGGGGGGGGGGGGGAGGGGGGGAGACATGTCATTTCACAAGTACTGCATTCCAATTTATAGACACCAAATCCTGGATATTTATCACTGCGGGGGCACTCATGAATTTACAATCTTTAACATGACTGATATATATTCATCAGATTAAGTTACAGACAGCTATATAAATTATTTAAACAACATATGAGAATAACAACAACAAAAGCCTTAAGAAAAACTAGTAGAATTAAAAGCAAAACAGTATTAGATACAAAGAATCACATTGGATGGAGACGTAATAAAAATGTGTGTTCAACCACTCGAGGCAGATAATTAAAAGTTACCTTTTAATGCCAGTGTTAAAACCTTGTGTATAGCAAGCCACTCGGACTGACATCAGACTGAAAAGATTGTCAACTGACTTCACCGCTATGTGGAGAAAGCACAGTGTGCACCCCCTGTGGGGCATGAATTGCACAAAGGGTTCAAATTAAGAAAACTGTTATATTATAAATGAAAATAGCTGTAACAGGACACCAAACTTAGTAACAAAAGTATAGATGCACAGGTAATGCTGTAAAATGAAACAGCAATTTTACACACCATTTGTCTAGTGCAGATAGCATTAAAGTGCTTAAAATGAAAAGGGAGTAAACAATGTTTCAGATCAGTGTATAGAGACTTGAGGCAAAAAATGTCAAGTAGTTGCAAATAACAGTTTAAAACCTATAAACAAATTTTGCAATTTTAGTTGTTAATTGAGAATGAGAGCACCATTAACAGACAAATACTTAAAAATTTCCAGTTCACGAAGAAAATCAAAGCTATAAGCTTTCTTTTGTTTGTGGAAGATAGTAACTTTATCAAGTCCCTTTGGTTGGTGGCCTGTGAGTAGCAAATGATCCACAGAGAATGGATTATGCACATCAGCACCCTTTCTTTCTAATAAACAAAATAAAAACATTATGAAAGTAATTGTGCTGATGTTGATAAGGGCAAATCGCTCAATGATCAACTAATTAGTAAACATCAAGTTTATTATGATTCCATGTTACCAATTTTTTACCCTGTTGGTGCAATGGTGATTTCTGGTTTAGATCATCTCACAAGAGGATATTTTAACATTGCCCTTTTGGTATGATAGAAGATGGGGGAGGATAGTTCTAGTTCTTTTAGAGGATTTATTTTATCATATGTGATATTTTCTTTTTTACATTTTTACACTGATCAGCCAGAACATTATAACCACCTACGTAACAGCCAGTACATCGACCTTTGGCATGGATAACAGCAGCAACGCAATGTGGCAGGGAAGCAGTGGCCTTGCTGGTCATTGGATGGAGATGGCACCACATTTGCGCACACAGCTAACCTAGTTCCCGTAAATTCGGGGGGGGGGGGGGGGGGGCGGGGGGGGGGGGGGGGCTGTTATAATGTTCTGGATGATCAATGTATATTTCTTTATTTTCAGCGGCTATGGACAGCACCTTCTTCCTGAAACTGGTGCTTGATGTATGTATTTGTTGGTTATTTAATGTGCACGCTGTACGTTTTATCCAATTTATTGTGCATAACTGGACCTTCATGACATACTTTACTTGCTATGTATCATGCTACCATCTCTAACTTTTTATTTTGCTCGTATGTGGGCACCTTAATCCATATTTGGCTTTATGTCATTTGCATGACTTCTTATGTTTTGCATGTACACATTTTCATTATTTGTTTTGCGTAGTTTTGTATTCATGTAAGTACCTATTGGCTAGTTTAGTGGGCCATCTGGTTGTCTTCTGCCACACCAGCACTGTATGTGCTTAATAGTCAGTCAGTCAGTCGTAGTCATATTGTGTTAGCACTAAACAGACCTACTGTGCCACGAACAGCTGGTGCTGTGTTTACACGTTTGTAAGTGTGGTCCTATGTTGTGCTGCTATGCCAGTGTGTGCTTTGTGCTTAAGGCGACAATTTTTTGAGACTTTTGAAATTTTTCTGTCTTTTTCATACACGAGGTTGTTTATTGTTGTACAAAAGTATTTCAGTTTTTTTTCTACTGCTCCACACAAGGAAATAAGGGAGAGGTACCAACTGTTAGATAAATCAAAATAAAACGAGTACTATTTCAGCAGAAAATAATAATTATTAATTAATACTGTCTCCTAATTTGTACAGTACACATCAAGAAGTAGATTGACTTTGTCATTTTGATTTTAAATACATTATTTGTATAAAAATAAGGATCAATATTGCTGTAAGGTAATAAAAATAACAAACACAAAGATAACACAGCTGATTATATAAATTGTCATAACTAAGTTACAAACAATGTACATTGTTTTTAAATAAAAATGAAATTAATAGACCATAAATAATTGGACTGATAAAGCTAGTCAATGGCTGCACATTGACAAATACAAATTAAGTTACTGTTTAAATAATACATTTACTAAGAAGCAGAGATTCACTTTTGCCTGGCTACTAATCTGTAGATAAGAGACAGCTAGTCTACTGGAATGAAGCATCTCTGTCATAGTGTGCAAACCCAAGAATACACACGGAATAATATGTAGAAAAATACTATAATGGAATAATTCATGTGGTAAGAGAGGATGAAAGATTTGGTTTAGAAATGCTGTGTTGAAAACAAACAACATTAATAGAATGTATACACATAGAAAAAATTTTAAAAAGAGAGTAAACCTTGAAGAGCTCTATCTTTGTGTAAAGAGGAAATGAGTGAAACATAGGAGAGGGGTTTGTCACTGCAGTAGAGCTGGAAGAAATACACACATTCACAACCAGCAAAACAACACACATTATGAAAAGCAGTGATATTCACCAACATGGTCATAGATGGAAAAAAATTAAATGAAAGTAAAATTAAGGTAATTAAAAATAGATACATAAATTACTTTGGAAATTTGTTACCATAAAAGTGAAAGAATAATATTTCACAACAGGGATGATACGAAAAGATGTTATGTTAGAGAGAAAAGTGTATAATATCAATGTAGATAATAAACAACGTGAGAACTGAATTAAACGCTAACACTGTTTTATAGTACACAGCAGTGCGAATTGTTAGCTGAGGAACCTATTTGGAATGGCACGAGTGACGGAGGGACTGGAGGGAAAGGTGAAAAATGAAACTAACAGAACACCGCTCAAAAGGCTGCAGGATTTTCGGGGGAAAATAAATTGTGTCTTTCCTGTAAAACTGTTTCTCTAGTTAATACTGACTGCTCATCACATCCAGAAACAGTAGGCTCAGTCTTCATTCCTTAGTTATGGGGACGTCGTATTTGTTCATTGCACTCTTAAGGCTACAATGTACAGCAACATATTGTCTGTATCATGGTGACTCACTGCACTTACCTACAGAACACTATTTTGTTTAAAAACTGCTTCACTGGCTGTTTTCCTCTACTTTCTATTCACAAATTATTTTGGTTTTTTGACCATCCTGTTATTTTCTCTTGTTCTTTTGTTTCAGTTCTTTTAACTCCTTACTTACAATGATCAGCCTATTTGTTTCATATACATGGAATGATGTTATATATTTAGAAGTTCATAGACCTGGTTATCTGAAACCTTACGTTTCCATTAACATAAATTTTCCTCTTATATCTTTAATCACAATGCTTGTTTAAGCTGATTCTATTTAACTTCACGGAAGATGTATTACGTTAAGTATATCTCCCCACCCCCTGTCCCACAGACACACATTCCACACATTCTAACAGCTTTAGCTAGTTCCCATTCTTTAAATTGTTGATATTGTTTGGTAATGCAGTGGGCATTTCAAGAGATTCTCGTATATGTGAAAAACTTAAGCTTGAATCATGTTCTCCACTTTATTAAAGTTCTCTAAACTCAATGAAGTCTTATTTGCTGTGTAAAAATAATGAATAAAGGTATCAGTGCTTCATGGCCACTTCTGAAGACCACCACTGGCACCAGAAGTGCTCTAAAGTAAGGACTGCTCCAACATAATTTTTTCAAAACCTTGAGGCGGCGGATAATTGAAGTTGTCCAACACAATGTCTAAAATGGCACCATCGTCAACTGAAAAACGACAAAATATTAATTTTAATGCACTATAATTCTAATGTCAGACAAACAGAGAAACAACTCATGCAGACTATCAAATTATCTTATATACAACCATAATGAATGTAATTTTAAAATGTAACAACTTTTCATTTTAAGAGAGTCCCTAATTACTTCAGCATCTGGCAATCTTATCTCAAATTATTAAATACATTGAGGAAGATTATCTTGATTCACCCAGCGAAATGTGGGCAAAAAAGGACGGGAGGGAGAAGAGGACATACTACACTGTGTACAAGACTACGTAACACAAATCATTCTTTAAAGAGGATATATATTTTTAACTTTTACCAGATTGCTATAATACCTTAGCTGTTTGATATTTCTTAGCCTGCTGACTGTAACTTGGCACAAACATCTCAAATTTCGGAAAATGAAAAGTTATTAAAGACTCAAATGCAAAAGTAAGTGCCTATGGAACTAATAGTTTTGCACCATCAGGTTGTTCATTTAAAAGACAGAATAAGAAAGGCACTGAAAAGACATAGGATGGATATAATAAAAATTCATGAGAGTGACACCAAAAAGAGTAATTTTTTTGTACAAGGGGGTTGCAAAACTTTAAAGACATTACCAATGTAAACGATGGATCTCTCATACTCTTACTACTTTTTTATATAGGAAAGAAATGCTTGAAAAGTTAAATTTTGTTAATTAAAGCTGTAACTTAAAGTAAAAGTTTATTAAAACAAAGAACAAATAAATGCATGACTGACTACCGTTCAAGCACATGAGCACATAGTTACATAAAATTAAGTTATGTCTTAAAATAATGTTTTGTGAAATTAAGGTTATCTGGACGAAAGACACTAAACCTTTTCTAGAAATAAATATAGCTTGTTAACATCTAACACAAAAAATGAGTAGTCAGCCATTCAAACATTAATCTGCTCCCTAACATCTTAGCGAGAAATTCTGAGTCTTCACAAAATTTTAAAACTTACGCTACACTCATACAATTGTCACTGAAGACAGGGAACATGTCTGTGATCAGACCTTTAATCTTTCTCTCACCAGGAGGCTCTACATGAGGCAGCAGGGTTGGTTGGTGGTTAAAGGACTAAACAGTGAGGTCATAAATCCCTCCGTCAAAAGGTAGTTCAGTTGGAGTTAGTGACATTCACCAGAAATTTGAATTATGAAAGTCCGCAGGAGTAGTAAAAACGAAACACTGAAAGCAGTATCAAAGCTAGACCTGAGGAAGAATTTAAGTAGAAAAAGAATTGGGACAGGCCAGTACATAACTCAGAGCAGACAAGGTGTCTTCCATGGCTCATCTGTTGACACACACACACACACACACACACACACACACACACACACACACACACACACACACACACACAACCTGCATCCAACCCCCCACCCCCTAGGGTGACGCAGAGGTTCTAGCAGAGGACCTTGAGGCACATTCCAACTGGAAAAAATGGCAATCCCTCCTGATAGCAGGCATCAGGAGACAGTGCACCTGCATGCAAAAAGAACTTGGTAAGCTGAATGATTAGGAAACTGTCTGAAGGCAATTGCATAAGTAAGCAACAGTTGGTACTGTTGCAACCGAAGAGAAAAGATCCTCACTCCAACAAGGGGACTGTCTATGGAACTTGCCCAGAAGGCAACAGTGCCCAATCTTACTCAACAATGATGGACTGGGCCCAACACTGTCAAAGCTGTACACAGCTGTAGGCCACAATCTTTGCAACCACAGTCCAATCGGGATGAGACCAGAGCTCAGTAAATATGGGGGAGAGAAGCAGGATCAACATCCCAAAAGGTGTGGGCAATAAACAGAACGTTGAGCTTTCATACTGTGACAGTCTTTAGTAGACAAAAATGTGTCAACATTGTCAGCTTTCTATCAAAGAGATGGCCCAAAAATCTGGCCTGTGCAACAATGTCAAAGTGCTGGGTAGCCAGATAGGGATCTGGTCAAAATGGATTGTGGTACAGCAACAGAAATGCATAGACATGTTTTCGCAGAGGAGAATTGGAAGCAAGGGGAAGGGGTAGAAGCAGAGGCCCTGTGGATGGTATTCAGTCCAGACTATAGACTGGTGTCTATACAAAAAGTGAAAAGCCTTGACACACAGTGTGGGGATGAGCAGTGATCTGACTGAGGCCACTAACCCATTGATGCCGATGAGGACGAGAGTAACATGCAACACAAGAGTCCCACAGTATGTTGTTCTCTTGGACCCATGGGGATATGATGAATGTACCAATTCTAATGGGAAGCAACCAATGGGGGCAAAAACTTGTAAAACTGTTAGGTTACCTTGAAAGCCCCAGTCATAGAGTAAGTAAAATGTGGTGGCACCAAGCAGTGTTGTATGCCTTATGTAGGTCAAAAATACTGCAATGAAGTGTTGCATTTAGAAAAATGCCTGTTGGATCGCTTATTCCGACCTAACCAGATAGTCAATTTAGATCATCCCTCCCAGAAACAACAGCAATTGGGGGGGGAGACAAAAGATGTCATATTTGAGAACCTAACATAATAGTCGGCCTACCATCTTTTAAAGCAGGTTGCAGAGCAAAATGTTGAGGCTAACTGGTCAGTAACTGTGAATGGATGTGGGGTTTTAGACTGGTCTAAGGAGTGTGAACACCCTCTAGCCACATAGAGTTGAAGACCCTGAGTAGATGGAATCTGAGTAATTGTCAGATACTGAATCAAATCTGAGCCTTGGGCAGTACTGTGTGATCAGTCAAGAGCCTGAAGCATTTCCCAATCAGTGAAATGTTCATTATATAATCTGGAGTTGCTGGGGGAGGTGTGAAAAATGGGAAGACGTCTTCAACTTGCCTTTCATGCATTCGAAAGATGATCAGATAGGAAGAGGTGCCAATGTTGTCACAAAGTGGGCCGCAAGATGTTCAGCAAAGATCAGCATCAGTACAAATACCACCATGAAGGGACAGACCTGGGACAGTCGATTCTTGGCAGCCCAGAACACTACAGAACCTGGCAGACACCTGGATGAAGATGTGTATGTTTCAAGCTTTCCTTCTTACTGCATTTCATTAGCCAGCCTTGGAGCAAAGCCACTGACAAGTTATGAGGGTGGTTTGTGAAGGATATCTCTTGAGATATTGCAGGGACCTTTGAAAATTCTGAATAGCTGTTGCAATGTCTTTGGTCCATCATGGCACTGGCTGGTAGTTAAATCATCATCATCATCATCATCATCATCATCATCATCATCATCATCATCATCATCATCGACAGTTTCCAGCCTCTGGCAGGGTATGTATGGAACATAGGCCTCTCCATCGTCTTCTGTCTTGCCACCATCTCTCCATCTTTACCTTGGTCCAGTTTTCTCCTTTCTTCTGGATGCATTCCTCTACTCCTTTCAGCCATCTGTCTCTCGGCCTTCCTCTTGGTCTCTCTTCTTCCAGTTTCATCTTGTGTATCCTTCTGGGTATCCTCTTCTCCTCCATTCTCAGCCTTTATTTATCTATCTCCTCCTGTAATGGTTCCACCTCCATTAACTCTCTGATCCTCTCATTTCTTAACCTGTCTATCTCTGTCACTCCAATACTGTTTCTCAGGAATTTCATCTCACTAGCTTGTACTTTGCTTTCCTCTCTTCCTTTCATAACCCAAGTTTCTGATGCATATGTCAGGATTGAGACATATGACCGGTATATAACCTTTTTACTGATTTGGGGTACATACTTGCTCCATATCAGGCTTCTGACACTCTTCCAGAATGCTTCTGCTTTTCTCCCCCGCTCGTTTATTTCTCTGCCGTTTTTTCCATCTTCCTGTATCAGGCTTCCTAGGTACTTGAAACTCTCCACTCCCCTCAATCGTTCCTCTCCAACTGATATTCCAGTTGTTCCTCTCTCCTCCTTTCTTCTTGTTATAATCATCTCACTCTTACTTATACTAAATTTCATCCCATATTCTTGCACTGTTTGTTCCCATACATCCAACTGCTCTTGTGCTACTTCCTCCTTATTCCCCCAAATCATCAGCTCATCTGCAAACACCATAGCTTTCATCTTCCTTTCACCAATTACTTGTGCTACTGTAGTCATTATTTCATCCATCACTCCAATGACGAGTAATGGTGAAAGTGTACTTCCCTGCCTCAAGCCATTCTTCTGTTCAATCCAAGCTGATATCTCTCCTCCCACTTTCACACAGCTCATACTTCAATGGTAAATTTTCCTTATCCTCCAAATAATGTCTAGCTGCTCCTCTGTTCTCCAGGGCTTTCCACACTTTGCTTCTACGTACACTATCCTATGCTTTTTCCATGTCCAGGAAGGCCATTAGTAGATCTATTCCACATTCATAGTGCTGTTCCTGCAGTTGTCTTACAGCAAAAATTAGATTCATCGTAGACCTTCCTGTTCTGAAGCAATGTTGCTCTTCTCTCATTCTTCCTTCTAATTTTGTCCAAATTCGTGCTTCCAAAATTCTCAAAAATCTTTGCACAATGACTCATCAATGTTATCCCCCAATAATTCTTGCACTCTTTTCTATTTCCCTTCTTAAAGACTGGGACAATTATTCCCTTCTTCCAGCCTTCTGGGATCATCTTCTGTCTCCACAGAATTGTCATTACTTGATACAGCCATTGTATCCGAACCTCTCCTGCTGCTCTCACCATCTCTACACTTAGCTCATCCAGATCTGGTGACTTCCCTCCCTTCATCTTTTCCAATGCCTCTTCCACTTCTCCCAATGTAAGGTCATTTTCTATTTGCTGTGCCTACTTTTTTTTACTCCTCAGCTTGTTCCTCCTCATCCAGGTCCCCATTCAGGTTTCAGGAGTTCTTCAAAATCCTCCTTCCCCATATTCTTGAGTTCCTCCTTATTCTCTACATCTTGTCCACTTGTGTTCACCATTCGAGCATAATCTGTCATACCGTTCTTCCTCTTACATTTAATCATTCCATATGACACCTTTTTTAACCTCCACAATCCTCCTCCATCATTCTGGTCCACTGTTCCATCCACTTTCTTCTTTCCTCCGCCAGCACTTTTTGCTTCTTTCTTTCTTGTCTGATACTCTTCCCTTGTCCCTACTGCTCTCTTCTGGAACTGTACCCTAAAGGCTGTATTATTCTTTTGTACTATATCCTTTGTTTTATCATTCCACCAGGGTGTTTCTTTCCATCTCTTTCTGTTGCTTGTCCTCCCACATACTGCTTCTGCCACCCTTACTAATGTTCCCTTGAATCTACCCCATTCCTCTTCTACCATTTTTGGTTCATCCTTTGGAATGCATTCCTTTACTACTTGTAGGTACTCTAGCCTGCTTTCTTCCTGTAATCCAACTTCCATAACCTTATACGTCTTTCCTGGTTTTCTGTGCCTTTATTATCCTTAGTCCCTCTCAGGTTCATTACCAGCAAACAGTGGTCACTATCCAAGGCCTCTGAAGGTAATACCTTAATGTCAATGATGTTCCAATACATCTCACTATCATAAAGGAAGTAGTCAACTATCGACTTTCTCTTTAAGTCTTGACTGTACCAGGTAATTTTGTGGCTCTCACTTTTCCTGAACCAAAGTTCCCAACCAGCAAGACATTCCTTTGACAGAACTCCAATAGTCTTTCACCTTCCTCATTTGGCAGCCCCAACCCTCTGGTCTAAGCACACTTTCACATCCTTGTCTTTCTCTTTCAACGTGTGTGTTTAAATCCCCCATTACTATCATATTCTTCCTTCCCATCTGCTTCTGCATTTCTTCTTCAAACTCTTGTTTCCCCTCAGAAGTGCAACCCACCTGCAGTGCAGTGAAGTGTGCCTGTAGAAAACAGGACAATAGTTCCAGTGGCCAAGGTGATTGTGGCTGAGAGGTTTCCACCAACCTTACCAATGCAAGCTGAAAGGAAGTGGAGGTATAAAATTGTCAGCTGGCTCTTAGAAGAGCCCGACATGGTAGCTGGGGTGAATAGATCTTAAGGTAGATAGCCAAAATAGTGCCATGGGCAGCACAGAAGTGGGCAGCAGTACAGTCACTGAGAAGGGACAGATCAAGATTGGTAAGAAACTAGTCAATCAATAAGTCTTTACCATCCAAATTGGTACTTTGCCACAGGAGCTGGTGCACACTTAAATTTCCAAGAAGGAGAAAAAAGAGGAAAAGGGGGGGGGGGTGAGTTGTTGTATGAAGGTGAAGGTGGTCACAGCCTCAGGAAAGTAAGTGCCCAGCCTGGAAGTAAATAAACATCACAAGCAGTGATCACTGGATCAAAGGCACATGAAGCAAATGAATTGTGTAGATCTTCACCAAAGTGTTGAAATTACTCAGGTGATCATCCCATGTAGAACAGAGATTTTAGTGATTATGAATAAACTGAAGGGAATTTTCAAGGTGCTGTAACCTCAAGCATTTTCATCTTCTCTGCAACAGTCCTTCAAAAACATGTTACCAAAAGCAACGTGTCAATTCACTCACTAGAGTGACACAAATATATGTACATGCAGCTGTACCTGCAAATGGAAAGCTTACTATAAACCTTACAGTGCTCTGAAGTCAACTAATCTTGTAAACAAAAATATTCAGTACCAAAAAGCTAAACAGTCAGCATCCATGTCCATACAAACTACACTACCCACAGCTAAAGAGAAAAGTTCACAGGAAAGAGTATTAAACCCATTGGATTGTCCAGAATTGTCACTTTCTAATGGAGGTAATGGAAGAATCAAATAGTTCAATGACTTTTTTACCCCTATTGCTGCTTCACAACAGTGCAGGTTGTGGGAAAGGGGGAAAATGTAAACACTCAATAATCAATGGCTCCCCATAATTCAGTGGAATGTGAATGGATTCTGGAAGGACATGAATGATTTCAGAACTCATAAGGAGAAGCTCAAACTATTAGTGCAGTAAAAACCACTGTGCACGTGTCTTCAGAAGACACACATGGAAACTCCTGATACCCTTGTGTTACAATGTGCTCTCTCCAAAAGAAAGATGATTGTCACAGTGACAGGACTGCAGGTGGAGTGATGGTATTTGTTAGTAACACAGGCCAGGCCAGCCTCACCTCTCATCACCAGCTTGCAGGCAGCAGCTGTTTTCATTCATGTATCATTGCAAATCACAGTACGCAAAGTGTTTTCTCCACCTCATGACCCACTTGGTAAAGAGACTCGCACCTAATTATGCGCACCATACACATTACAATTCCAGCACTACCTGTCCCAGGGATAGAGCTCTCAAGAGGCTCATTGTACCAGAAGAGATCTCTCATCTGAACAGAGGCCAACTGATGTACTGTAGCTCAGCCACAGGTTTGTCATCGGCCATTGACCTACCATCTGTCCACTGACCTCACGGATTTTACAGCATCGGAAGTGGATACAGATCCATATTCAAGCAACCACTTCGGTCTTTTGTACTCTTCACCAGCAGGAAAGAGCTCAAAAGAAACCCACTAAATGGGTTCTACACATTCAGTTAGCTAGGTTTTAATGGAAAGAAAATGCCTACAACTTTATGGTTAATTTTAAAACTGTGGTCCACTGTGCACATGAGACACCCAGACCAAATATCTCTGAACACTTTGAGGGGTGCTCTGTTCCTTGAAGGAACAATAAATGATGCACTGCCATCAGCGACTGGTGAGTGGCACTGAAGGTTCAAAATCTAGCACCCTTTTGGATTACAGGAGAAAACCATGTCAAACAGTAGAAAAGCACTGTACCAAGAGCTTACTGAAATCCATCATTCATTCAACATAAGCCACAAGAGTATAATAATCAATTGAGAGTGTCTCTAATGCCCCCACTGACACTCACCTTTGCCGTAATGAATAATATGATTATTTTGACTTCTGCAGTTGACATAGCATGCTTAATGGCCAATTCCTCCTGCAACAAAACTTACACAGATCCCACATTTCTACACCAGAAAGAAGCTGCAGGAAGGGTACAGCTGGACTTCAGACAACCCTTTTCAGTGAGAGAATTGGGAAAAACATTCTCAGGTACTAAGGATACTGGCTTAGTGGCACACGCTATAACATGTAATGTGTTAGCTATATAAATGATCAGAAGAAATTTCTTTAATCTTTAACTACAAATGGTCACAGGGTCTAGCCAGATTCATGGAGGTGATCTCTTATGATACCTCTCCTGAAACCAGGGACGAATAGTACCTCTACATGCAATTGTGTAGGAAACACTCTTGACCAGATTGTAGACTAACATCTAGTGTTGATATCGAGAGAAAGAAACCCATTTAATTGAGGGTTCAGGAAGTATTATTCTAGATAACCTGGCAAACCTGGTTCTACACAAAGATTTTCTATGAAGACAGCACAGATGACACACAGCAGATTACTATGCTTATGATGATTTACTGTTTTTGTACTAGTCTTCCATCCACAACTCAGTTACAGTTCACACTTCACAGACTGGAGGATTGAGCACAAAACACAGACTTTAAATTTTCAACAGGTAAAATGGGGTGTATACGTCTCAATCATGTCCATTGTAATTTTAATAGCACCATTCTCAGTCTTAATCAGTCAGTTTGGTTTTTAGTGCCATTTGATCAGTTGTTCACTTGGCTTCCACACTTCAGGAAGTGTGAAGTGAAAGCACTTAAAAGTTTTAGGCATTTTAAAGCATCTCAGTGGAAGGCCTGGGTACACCCAAGTCCTATGTACAAAAATTTTATGAAGCATTTGTCCAATTTGATACTATGGAAAGTCTACACCTACATCAATACTCTGCAAACCACATTTAAGTGTCTGGCAGACGGTTTGTCAAACCACCTTCACACTAGTTGTCTATTATTCCAATCTCATACAGCACACAGAAAAAATGAACAACTGTGTCTTTCTGTACGAGCTCTGATTTCCCTTATTTTATTACGGTGATCGTTTCTTCCTATATAGGTCAGCATCAACAAAATATTTTTGCATTTGGAGGAGAAAGTTGGTGATTGAAATTTCGTGAGAAGATTCCAATGCAACGAAAAACGCCTTTGTTTTAATGTTGTCCATGACACACATTCCCCATTTTTCACTTATACAAAATGTGCTGCCAGTCTTTGAACCTTCTCAATTTACCCCGTCAATCCTACCTGGTAAGGATCTCAAACCATGCAGCAGTATTCTAAAAGAGAATAGACAAGTGTAGTGTCGGCAGTCTCCTCATTAGATTTATTACATTTTCTAAGTGCCCTCCCGATAAAACACAATCTTTCGTTAGCCTTTCCCACAACATTTTCTGTGTGTTCCTTCCAATTTAAATTGTTCATAATTGTAATTCCTACGTATTTAGTTGAATTTACAGCCTTTAGACTTGATTGTTTTATCGTGTAATCTAAGTTTAACGGACTCCTTTTAGCACTCATGTGCATGACTTCACACTTTTTGTTATTTAGAGTCAATTGCCAATTTTTGCACCATATAAACATCTTTTCTAAATCATTTTGCAATTTGTTTTGATCTTCTGATTACTTAAATAGTTGATAAATGACAGCATCATCTGCAGACAACCTAAGACGGCTGCTCAGATTGTCTCCCAAATCATTTATATAGATAAGGAACAGCAAAGGGCTTATACCACTACCTTTGGGAATGCCAGAAATCACTTCTGGTTTAGTTGAGGACTCTGCCTATTACTACAAACTGTGACATCCCTGACAGGAATTAACAAATCCAGTAACATAACAGACGATATTCCATAAGCACGCAGTTTCACTACAAACTGTTTGTGTGGTACAGTGTCATAAGCCTTCTGGAAATTCAGAAATATGGAATCAATCTCAGATCCCGCATCAATCTGAGATCCCGCATCAATAGCACTAAACACTAATGTGGGTAACGAGCTAGTTGGGTTTCACAAGAACGATGTTACGTAATTCCTTGTTGACTGTGTGTCAATAGACCATTTTCTTTGAGATAATTCATAGTGTTTGAACACAATATAATTAAAAAATCCTGCTGCATATTGACATTAATTATATTGACCTATAATTTAGTAGATTACTCCTAGCGCCTTTCTTGAATGCTTGTGTGACCTATGCAACTTTCCAGTCTTTGGGTACGTATCTTTTGTTGAGTGAACAGTTGTATATGATTGTTAAATACGGAGCTATTGTATCAGCATACTCTGAAAGGAAAATAACTTTCATATAATCTGGAGCAGAAGACTTGCTTTTTCAGTGATTAAGTTGCTTCACAACTCTGATATCTACTATGTTACTCATGTTGGCAGCTGTTCTCGATTCGAATCCTGGAATATTTATTTCGTCGTCTTTGGTGAAGGAATTTTGGAATACTGTGTTTAGAAACACTGCTTTGGTAGCACTGTCTTTCCATTGCAGTCGTGCAGAGAAAGCACTGATTGTGTCGTGTTGCTAGCATACTTCACATACTACCAGAATATCTTTGGATTTTCTGCTAGGTTTGGAGACTATAAGCATCTTGTATTGACTGTGAATTTTGGAGATTTTGCATCCATTTGAATTTGGCATGTTTCTTTCATTGTTTCTGCAACAGTATTCTGACCCGTTTTGGGCACCAAGGAGGACCAGCTCAGTCATCTGTTAATTTATTTGGTATAAATCTCTCAAATTCTGCCAATAGTATTTCTTTGATTTCAAGAATATCTGGTCTACACTTATATTACTAATTTGGAAGAAGTGGAGATTGTCTCTCAGGAAGGCATCAAGTTAATTTTTATCTTACTTTTTGAATAGGTGTATTTTTTGTTTATTTTTGGAGGATTTGGCACTTACGATATTCAATCTGGCTACAACAACCCTGTGGTCACTAATCCCTGTATCTGTTTTGATGCTCGTTATTAGCTCAGGATTATTTGTTGCTAAGAGGTCAAGTGTGTTTTCACAATTTTTTACTATTCATGTGGGCTCATGAACTAACTGCTCAAAATAATTTTCAGAGAATGCGTTTCGCACAATTTCAGATAATGTTTTATACATACCTCTGGAATTAAACATATATTTTTGCCAACATATCAAGGGTAAATTAAAGTCACCACCAACTGTAATTGTGTGAGACGGGTACATGTTTAAAATCAAACTCCTGTTTTCTTTGAACTGTTCAGCAATTGTGTCATCAGTATTCGGATGTTGGTAAAAGGATCCAATTATTATTTTATTCCGGTTGTCAAGAATGACCTCTGTCCTTACTATCTCACAGGAACTATCTACTTAAATTTTGTGACAAGCTAAACTATTACTAATGGCAACAAACATGCCACCACCAACAGTGTTCAGCCTGTCCCTTTGGAACACTGTTAGGTTATTCGCAAAAATTTTGGCTTATCTCTGGCTTTAGCCAGCTTTCAGTGCCGATAACTATTTTAGTACGAGTGCTGATTCAGACCATACACTTGGCTCTGTAACAGAGGTCCACAACTAGTCCTGATGACTATGCTGCAAATGGTCAGTTCTGCTATCATCTCCCAAGCAAGACTAGCAGCCTTTACTACTTCTGTTAGCCACTCGAAACCAGAGAGAATCTCTTCCGATATAAAGTGACACATCATTGGTAATGGCGTGAGACGCCACCTGCAGTCAGCTAAACTCTGTGCTCTTCATGGCATTTGGAAGGACCCATTCCACATCTGGAATAATTCCACCCAGTATGCATACGGAGTGCACATTGGCTTTCTTCTTATCCTTGGTAGCCATGACCGTAACGGGGCCCATAACGAGCCTATCATTTGTGCTCTCAACTACCAATAATACCACTCTTTGTGACTGCCCAGATCTTGCAGGCTGAGAGTCCTGGAGGAAATAACAAAATATTGTGGATTGCTACTCACCATACAGAGCAGGCTTTGAGTCGCAGACACACAGAGTACTAAATGTTTACGCTTTCAGCCAAAAGGCCTTTGTGGGAAATAAAAAGCACACACACATTCACACAAGCACAACTCTCACACAGATGGCCACTGTGGCCTAATGTGTGTCAGTTGCACTTCCTATTTCTGAAGACAACCTTTGGCTGAAAGTTCAAATGTTTAGTAGTCTACAACTCAACACCCCTTCTACATGGTGAGTAGCACTATCCTTTTCAGAATATTGTTATCTTTCCAATTTCTATAGATGATGGGTGTACCATTTATGGTTCATCCTGAATATCATATTTAAGGATATTGGACACAATACACCATGCAGCCCTCCAAATGGCAACAGCAGCTTAGATAACTGTGCCAAAGTTAGTAAGGAAGCACTAAATATCAGACAGCAATTCCTGACCTATAACACGCTTCTAAATCTAAGTCAGTCAAAAAGTTTCCTGAGACCACTGAAATTGCTCACCCTCTAACAGACATTATTTCTGCACTGTAAACAAACCAAAAAAAAAAAACCATTTGGGATCTGGGCACAACACTTTGTAACAGACAACTGCAATTTTAGCACGTATCAAGAGTCTCCCACAATTTTGGAGCAGTCACCTTGACTGATAGAGAGACGAAGGACGAAATGTAAATTACTTGCATGCAAGATGAATATGGCAGATTTTAAACCAGTGTTATAGAGTGATCCATACACATGCATCCAATGAAGGTTATCTAGTTTCCTGTTCCATTGTTTTGCCTGCCAACAAATGTCAGCATCTTTGACATGTTATATACGATCTTGATGGCTCTCATGGATGAGATGTGCCCATACAAAGACCTTCCTCATCTGCTCCCTAGAGTGCCTTGTACAGCATCCAGATAATGTATCCAGCAGATTCTTGTTCAGACATTTTGCATAGAACTAAGTTCACGAGATATCATTCTGTTATATTCTGGGGCACTTCAGATCTTGAGTAAAAGAGACTGCAACCCAGTAGCCAAGGAGGCTTGTCGTGATAATTCACTGGTTCAAATGGCTCTGAGCACTATGGGACTCAACTGCTGAGGTCATTAGTCCCCTAGAACTTAGAACTAGTTAAACCTAACTAACCTAAGGACATCACAAACATCCATGCCCGAGGCAGGATTCGAACCTGCGACCGTAGCGGTCTTGCGGTTCCAGACTGCAGCGCCTTTAACCGCACGGCCACTACGGCCGGCTGATAATTCACTGGAGTCATGGGACTTCATCTTGCAAGCTGTTTCCTCTTGTCATTCCCTTAAGAGCCTTGCTATTCTTTTGTGAGTAGAGTGTGGTGCACATGGGGACCCAAGCCATTGCAGTATTTCTTCCTTTCTTGTGCTGCAAATTTACTCCTTGATTATATCTTTTTTCCGACTTTTTCCTCTACGACAGATTCCAGCTGACAACCAAGCTCATTTGTAGGATATCAATTCTGGCTTCATCCACTTTGTTCCCTTTATTTTTACACCAATTACAGGTATGACAAGTGAGTGATAGGGAGGACAATGAAACTGTATGGAAACATTGGTAAGGACATGCAAAAGAGAAGTAATGAATAAACAACTAAAACAAACATTTTAATTTCCACACGAGTTGGTAACATTTGTCAACTGTGTAGCACGTTTATATTCCACGTTACCATCATCACTCAATGTGATGACTATCTGCATCCATGAGAGCTTGGAACCGCACTAGAAATTGCTCTACTGTTGCTCGAAACAATAGTGGACCAAGGATGTTCAGCTGTCATAACAAAGCTTGTGCACTGCTGGAAGACTGCACTCTGCATCCAGCATTCTCAGCCACAGCAGCAATAACTTCAATAATTTTTGGTGCAATTTGCTGTCTCTCCTCTTCTTCTCCCAAAAGAAATGCCAAAATTCCCAGTTCCATTTGAACTTTCAAATCATGTTCTTCAACCCCAGTGTGTAAACAGGACCTCCCCATTCTCTGTTAATGCGTCAATAATCGCAAAGAAAAGCAACAGTATTATTATTGTTTTAATACAACAGCTTTACTCACTTTGTCCAGGCCCATGGTGACTGACTGGAACTGTACTGCACACTGGTAGTTGTGTTTCAAACCCACGTCACAGTACCAGTAGCTAACAGCAAGTCATGACACTAACATTATTAACAATGCAGTTCCTGCAGCCCACAATCTGAACATCATTCCTATATAGTTGGGCACCAATATGGTAAATAGTTTTCCATCTACAATGACTCAAGTAGTTATAGTTTAATTATAGCCACCCACTATTTCAGTCAAATTATGTTTCATCCTCACATATGAGTTTGACCTCCATATTCAAAACTTTACAGTGTGTGGGACATGTGGGGAAGGTCACCTAATATCCAGCATTATAGCTGGTCCTTTTGGAGAAGTCATCAGATACCCACACGGTGACAGCCTCCTGACCACTCAGGGATTCATATTATTGATACCCGGGCTGTCGCCTCCCTGCATATGCTATGGAGTAGGTACCTATCCATTTGGGAACACTGTCCATCAGACCAGGTGGCTTTTTCTCTGACTGGGTGACACCTGCGGAGAGTACCCTTGATTGAAGCATGCAGCATCATGGCAGATATTTCATGTCATAAAATGACCAATTTTATCAACCAATGGCCACGAGGTTTTGGCACACTCTTCATATGAATCAAAATTTAGAACGATCTTTACGAGTCACCAAAACTTTCTCTCCTTGGCTAAGCCATGGAAGGAAAACAAAACAAAGTGATTTGTGGATATGAAACTTCCTGGCAGATTAAAACTGTGTGCCGGACCGAGACTCAAACTTGAGACCTTTGCCTTTCACGGGCAAGTGCTCTACCAACTGAGCTACCCAAGCATGACTCACGCCCAGTCTCAGAAGTAAAGCTGTGCGGACGGGGCGTGAGTCGTGCTTGGGTAGCTCAGTTGGTAGAGCACTTGCCCGCGAAAGGCAAAGGTCCCGGGTTCAAGTCTCGGTCCAGCACACAGTTTTAATCTGCCAGGAAGTTTCATATCAGCGTACACTCCGTTGCAGAGTGAAAATCTCATCCTGATTTGCAGATAGTTACTCTTCTTAGTTACCAGTTCACCCAAGCCAATGGTGGGTCCTATCTCTCTACTAAATGTATGTTCTTTGCAGGGAATATTGCAAACATATTTTCAGACTTTTTTCCCTTAGTAAATTATGAAGTGGTTCCATCTTCATTAACATGCAAATTCTGTTCGTCTCCAACTGTTACTCTCTTGTAAACTAGGTAGTGGTGTACCTATTACCGTCACACCCTGTAAGACCCTCCACATGGTACAGGGATTCAGTCTCCACCATAACCTACTGCTAGAGACTGATGAAGAACTAAGCAATGAAAGACAGAGGTCCTTGGATGTGACCTCCTCCTGGCCCACTTCACATTTAACAAGGGCATCACCTATTGACAATCCAATGGAACTGCAAGCTAGAACTTCCAAGATACAACACTAAATTATTCTTGTTCTGCAATTTGTGTTGCTGTCCAAGAAACATTTCATTGTTGATCATTCTCCAACTCTGAGGTTACTGCACAGTGTCTGTGAGTGGATTTCATTCCAATGCGACATTACATTCTTTTTTCTTTTTTTTTAAGTGCTGCATTTAGTTTCTTCAAAATGTTCCTTCACTTCAGTAATGCTCCCATCTGATCATTCTTCCTCCAATTCCTTGGGGGTCAATTTTCATTATATTGCAGCAGCCTTCTTCCTGAAATAAAGGGTGTAATGTATCTCACAAGGGAACCTCCCCATCGCACCCCCCTCAGATTTAGTTATAAGTTGGCACAGTGGATAGGCCTTGAAAAACTGAACACAGATCAATCGATAAAACAGGAAGAAGTTGTGTGGAACTATGAAAAAAAATACGCAAAATATACAAACTGAGTAGTCCACGCGCAAAATAAGCCACATCAACGACCGCTTGAGCTCAGGAGTGCTGTGGTCCCGTGGTTAGCGTGAGCAGCTGTGGAACGAGAGGTCCTTGGTTCAAGTCTTACCTCGAGTGAAAAGTGTACTTCCTTTATTTTCGCTAAGTTATGATCTGTCTGTTCATTCACTGACATCTCTGTTCACTGTAATAAGTTTAGTGTGTGTTTTGCGACCGCACTGCAAAATCGTATGAGCTATATTTTCTGGATTCATATTGCCCACGGAATACATCTCACGTATTTAATGCACTCTCGTCCAAAGTAGCAAACAGTCAACTGCCAGCCAGGGAGCCTCGTTAGCAGGAATACTCTCTCTTCCGTGCGCTGTAGTCGACTGACGTAGTGTGTTTCGATGTTTGTTTAGGTGTGGCGTCCCCATACTATGGCGCAGTTGCCTCGCATCGGACAGACAGATAATAATTGTCTGAAAATTAAAAATTGAACTTTTCACTCGAGGGAAGATTTGAACCAAGGACCTCTCGTTCCGCAGCTGCTCATGCTAACCACGGGACCACGGCACTCCTGAGCTCACATTGTCCTTGATGTGGCTTATCTTGCGCATGGACTACTCAGTTTGTATATTTTGCTTATTTTTTTTCATAGTTCCACACAACTTCTTCCTGTTTTCTCGATTGATCTGTGTTCAGTTTTTCAAGGCCTATCCACTGTGCCAACTTACAACTAAATCTGAGGGGGGTGCGATTGGGAGGTTACCTTGTCAGTAGCCGCAAAACTTTTATAAATAATATGAACCAATCTGAAAATTATGATGAAACAAACCTCTATTTAAGTGATTTAATCAAAGTGGTTTTGTTTTGTTTTGTTTTGTGGTGCAAAAAACAACAGGGGTCATACATGCCCAAGCCAAAACTATAGAACAAACACAGAGGTGAGGGAAACGACTATGTCAGTCCCAATGGACAGAATAGGACACAGCTAAAAAAGGCACATGGAAAAAGGGCTAAAAAACACCACACAAAGATTGAGGTCCAAAACTAAAAATTAAATGGCCTTTGCCATACTGCTTCTGTGGATAAAAAGGAAAATGCGGTCGACAGCTCGCACGTCATTCGCTAAAACGGCTGATAAATCATATTGCAAACCCCAGCTGGAATGTAAATTGGAAAAAAAGAAGGCATTCCAGCAGGAAATGGCAGACAGTTAAATTTTGGGCGCAATTCGTACAACATGGTGGAGCAGCGCCACTGAGCAAATGACGATGGCTAAAAAGACAGTGTCCAATACGCAGCCGAGTTAAAATAATCTCCTCCTGGTGGGAGGGCTGAGAGGTTGTCCAAGGCGCCGGGAGAGACTTAATAAGCCAATGTTTATTCCCATGAAAGGAGGACCAAGGGCGATAAAAGGACGCCACCTCCTGACAGATGGCAACGCAGAGATCATCGGTGGGAATAGAGGTAGTCGCAGGCTGAGGTACAAGGACTGCAGCCTTGGCAGCAGCGCCAGCAGCCTCGTTTCCTGGCAGACCAACATGTCCAGGGACCCACAGAAACACGACATTGGCTCCACCAAGAGTGAGCAAGTGACAGTTTTCCTGGACCTGCTGCACTAAGGGATGAGCAGTGTACAGCACACAGAGACTTTGGAGGGCACTGAGTGAGTCAGAGCAGAGGACACAATTGGGAAGGCTGTGTCGCTGGATGTACTCTCTGGTGTGATACAAGGCGAAAAGCTCAGCTGTAAGCACTGAGAAGAGTACCGGAAGCTGATACTGAAAGACACGAGTGCCAATAACAAAGGCACACTCGACCTCACGGTCAGTCCAAGAGCCATCAGTGTATACATAGGTACTATTGCTAAGTTCCATGCGATGAAGGTGATAGACCAAGGCTGGAGTAGTGTCCTTAGGAAGCGAATGAAGGCCAAGGTTAACATGGGCTGCTTCACGAAGCCAAGGTGGTGAAGGGTTCTCACCCATGGGAAAAGCTGCAGGTAATGTGAAGTTAAGCTGCCGTAGCAAAAGGCAAAAGCTGACTCCAGGAGGTAACAGAAGAGGGATGAGCCCCATACTGACGATCTAAGGAATTTCAAAGAAGGAGGCATAGGAGGGGTGGCCATGCATGGCAGACAAACGGCATGCATACCTGCTGAGGCGAAAGTCACAGCAGTAGGACAGTGATAGTTCAGCAGGTTCAGCATACAGACTCTCACCCGGGCTGGTGTAAAAGGCACCCATGGCCAACTGGATGCCGTGATGATGTATAGTGTTGAGACTGCATGAACAGAGGAGGGTGGTTCGATCGGCACTGCAAGAAGTACCGTTGAGAACACGTAGGACATTGAGGGACTGCGTACAGCGGGTTGGCTGCCACGTAAGAGACATGGGAGGACCAAGAGTTTCCTATCGAGCATGAGCACCAGAAATTTCATAGTGTCAACAAATGGAAGGGCAACAGGCCCAAGATGTACAGATGGTGACAGAAACCATCTGCACCACCAGAAATTGATACAGACAGTTTTGTCAGTGGAAAAGCGGAAGCCATTGGTGATGCTGCAGGAGTGCAGACAGTCAAGACAGCGCTGAAGATGCCGCTCAGTGAGAGAGGTCCATGGAGAACAACAGATGGCAAAATCATCCACAAAGGGAGCCAGAGACGCCCAGCGAGAGTCAGGCCACTATAGGGTTAATGGCGATAGCAAAGAGGATGACGCTCAGGATGGAACCCTGAGACACACCATTTTCCTGAATAAAGGTGGCCGACAAGACAGAACCCACACCCATCTTGAAAATACGGTCTTGTAAAAATGCTTGAAGGAAACAGGGAAGGTGCCCACGGAAGTCCCAGGTGTAAAGAGTACGGAGGATACCAGTTCCCCAAATCGAAAAACACAGCCACAGTCTGAGTTCCACAGTTAACCATTCATGACACGGGTGGACAAAGTAATGAGATGGTCAACTGCAGAACATCGCACTCGAAATCCTCACTGCGCATTTATGAGTAAATGACGAGACTCAAGCCACCACACCAGCCGGGCATGAATCATACGTTCCATCACCTTGCAAATGCAGCTGGTAAGAGAGATGGGGTGGTAGCTAGGAGGCAGGTTTTTGTCCTTACTAGGCTTAGGTATGGGTATGACGGTGGCTTCATGCCAGCATCCAGGAAATGTGCCCTCAGACCAGATATGGTTGTATGTGTAAAGGAGAAAGTGCTTGCCCACAAGAGAGGTGCTGCACCATCTGAACGTGGATAGTATCTGGCTCTTGGTGGGAGGACCGGGATGAACTGAACGCATGATCTAGCTCCCTCATAGTGAAGGCAACATTGTGGCACCCACGATTTGGAGAAGAGAAGGTTATCACCTGAGCCGCCTCCAGTTGTTTCCAATGTATGAAGGCAGAGTGATAGTGGGAAGAGCTCATCTGCAAAATGGCAGCCCAAGGTGTTGGTGATAGCAACAGGATCCATGATATCAGCACCTACTGTCAGGCCAGAAATGGGGGAATGGATCTTGGTTCCTGAGAGCTGTCGGAAGTTTGCCCACACAACAGAGGAAGGAGTGGAACTGTTAAAAGAACCAGTGAATGAAATCCAACTAGCTTTTTTGCTATCCCGAAGAACTCAACAACACTGTGCACCCATCTGTTTATAATTAATGCAGTTTTCCAGCATAGGGTGGCAGTTAAAAATGCAGAGAGCACATCTCTGTGCATGAATTGTGTCGCGGCATGGCTCAGTCCACCAAGGGACTGGGACATGACGTGGTAAAGAGGAAATGCGAGGAATGGAACGTTCTGCACCAGTAAGGATAACGTCGGTGAGATAGTCCACCTGGTCATCAAAACTGAGGAAATCTTGTTCTGCAAAGGTTGCCAGGAAGGAGTAAAGCTGCCAGTCAGCCTTAGTAAGCAGCCATTTGGGCATGCATGTGGATGGGGTGGCAGTCAGCAGACGGAGAGCACATGGGAAATGCTCGCTTGAATACATGTCAGAAAGAACGGACAACTCAAGATGACGGGCAAACTGGGCAGTGCAAAAGGATAGGTCCAAATGGGAATATGTGTGCGAGGAGTCAGAAAGGAAAGTGGGTGCTCCACTGTTAAGGCAGAATGGCTTAAGTTGGTTAAGAAAGTCAGCCAAGAGGGCACCTATCTGGCAGGTCCTGGGAGAACCCCAAAGGAGATGATGTGCATTATGGTCACTGAGTATTAAAAACAGCTGCCCAATAAGCTGAAGCAAGTCTGCCCTGGTGACATCAAAGGACGGAGGTACATAAATGGTACAGAAAGAGAAAGTCAGGTGGGGAAGGAAAAGGTGAACATGGGTTGACCATGAAGGTCATCCCGTGTGAGCATCATGACGCCCTCATGAGATGGGATGCCAACCTCAGGGGGAAGTTCAAAACGAATCGGTAAATAATGTGAAAGCTCAAAGCAGTCTAGAGGGCGCAATTTTGTTTCCTGAAGGTACAGTACAAGGGGATGCTGCAATGCTAGAAGCAGCCGTAAATCCTCTTTGTGGGACTGAAGGCCACAAATGTTCCATTGAAGGACAGTCTTGAGAAGGAAGAGATGTAGGGGTGTCAACTAGGTAGCCACCGAGGGACAGCCAGTGGAGAGTCTCTACTACAGGGCACAGAAGCAGGAGGATCCTGCTCCATGGGGACCACAGAAGCATTGGTGTGCTTGTGCAGTCAGTCTGTTGAGTCCAACGCTGAAAAATGGTTGGTGGTGCGCACCAGCGAGACAGAGGCTGGCTGGGTTAATTGACAACACTGTCGAGCAGGATCTTTGAGTTGGCAAAGGAGAAGAACATTTGTCTTTAGCGGACTTGTTTGAGCCCTTCTGGTTAGAGGAAGACTTGGGTGTTGTTTGGCTGGCAGGATGAAGGAAGTCTTCTCGGGAGGACTACTCTTGTCCTATCCTGCCAGCCAGTTGTGTAGTGTGTAACTTCGCCCCTTTAGGCGAGAGGCTGACAGTTTGTTGCACAGTGGGATGGGGGGATGGCGATGCTTTCTTGACACTGGGCGACTTAGACTTCACAACCTCAGAGCCAAATTTTACATCGCATGTCCTTCATGAAGCAAAGGGTAACGAGAACTAAATTATAGGTGCCAGGCAGGAGAAAACAGGGTTTGCGACTAGCCAGTAACTTGCGAGCTACTGGGTAAGGCACTTTTTCCTTTACCCGAATCTCTTGAACAGCCCGCTCATCTAGATACACGGGACAATCCTGGAAGGCAGAAGCATGACCGCCATTGCAGTTGATACAGCGGGGAGGAGGAGGCGGCGGACATTTGTCCTCGTGTGCAACCCTGCCACAGGTTACACATACTAGTGCGACTGGTAGCAGTGTATCAGATTCAGAATGTACAGCCGGACTGTGATGATTTCATAGCCTGCTTTAATCTTGGACGGCACCACCACCATATCAAAGGTTAGTAAAAGAGTGTGGGTGGGCACCAAGGAGGAATCGACCTTTTTCATTACATGATGGACAGCAATGACATCCTGATCAGAGGTGAGATCGTATTTCAGCCTCGGTTAGACCATCAAGCAGCCTGATGTAAAGTACACCACAGGAAGAATTCCAAGTTCTATGTGCCTCAACACAGACAGGGTACCAGTAGAGAAGCGAGGCAGCAAGTAGTAGTTGTACTTGAGAATCAGAAGCCATCTCCAAAAGCAAAGTGCCATTCCGTAAGTGAGAGCAAGATTTCACAGGGCCAGCAATTGCATAAACACTTTTCTGAATAATAAATGGTTGACCTTGGCAAAGGAATGACTGTCTTCAGTATGCGATACCACAAGGAACCACGGTGCAGCGGGAAGTGTCTTCGAATCAGTAACCTCATTATGTTTATGTTTCATCAACATCAATGGAGAGCATGATTGACACACTGTGAGGAAATCCCCATGATTGCCAGCGTCTCTGATTGTGTGCTCCTTCCAATTGGGGGCCCCCTTCACAAGGGGGTGCACCGACCTTAGGTGATTGTCCACACCTCAGGTCACACCTCCCAAACACCCGATGGAGGGACCAATCCACAATTTGGGAAGGTTACAGCTCAGGCAATCACCCCTCCCTGGGCCTGGCCTGTACCGGGGGGGTACGTGCGAACCCTACCTGTCGAACCGGGGCTGGGAAGTACGCGTTACCCAGTCACGTTTTATGCGTCAGATACACGGGCCGGCCTTCAGGTGTGCACAGGGAGGAAGAAGGGAAAAAAAGAGGATCCTCAAACGCTGAAACGGAGGAATGAGAGGAGAAGGGAAACAAAGAAAGGACAACGGAGCCAAAAAGAAAGTTGAGACTGTTCGCAAGTCAGCGACAAAATGCAGAGCATTCCCAATAATACCCCACATATGTTCCCAAGAGAGGGAAAAAGAATAGCAAGATGACAGACATACAGCATAGAAGGGAAAGAGTGCTGCAAAGGCTGGGGCCCCTGGTAGCCAAGCACAAACCCGCCAAAGAATGGTGAGCCCCTGGGGGGAATCAAAGTGGTCCCTGTACAGCACAGATGTTCTAGAAGAGAAGAGCAGAGCAGGAGGCACAGTTTTGTGATGCATCTTATAAATTCTGTGTTTTTATTACCCTTAATGGTACTGTCAAAGAAATACATATATTCACACAAGAATTTATGTCATTACATGGGATAAAGATGGTCAAGGTAGATCATTTACTAAAGAAACAAATCTGGAGACCAACCTCTGTGAGATGGCCGAGGGAAACATAAAACCCACCCACAGGCTTTAATGGATGAGAGACGTGAAATAATAAGAGGGCACACTGTTTGATGACGAGTGAAAAGTTACATACTGCAGCCTCGCGATATAAAAAAATTATGTTCACTATGTTGAAGGAGAAATTTAAGGATCAGATTGTATCATAAGAAACAGCATAATATTCAATTCAAATTTCACTATAAGTTTCAGATATTCAAGATACTTGTGCTTTCTGCAATGAGTATCCAGCCACAAAGAAAAATTTGCAGCAGAAACTAACTAACATCACCTGCTGAAAATAAAGAAAAGCTCCATTCTGAACTTCGATCCAATGAAACAGCTCATGAACTGCATCTAACAAAACAAAAAGTGTTCTATAACAGGAAGGAAAAAGCAAAGAAGGAATTTAAAAAAAAAAATCCATTAAAGGTTACAATAGCAATGGAGTACAGAAAAAATTTCCCTTGCCCAAATAAAAGAGAAATGGAGTTTATTATAAATGGCAGTTGTCTGTATTTACTTTTAATGTTTACATTTTGACAACAGGGGACAGTTTTTTTATATGTATTCAGAGACCACAGCCAAAAAGGAGCAAACAAAGTTGCATCATTTCTTCTTAATTTAGTACACAATTTTCTAAAGCTGTAAGTCAGATATCTGGAGATCTTCTCTGACTCCTGTATAGAGCAAAACAAGAAGGCCACTGTGTTCAGATGCCTTCACCATATAGTCCATACAGAAAAACAACTGGATTTTGTAAGGATGGCATTTCCCATACCGAATTGACAACACTGGTTCGATTTAGCAGCTACAATAGAGTGTACAAGCAACCTTCATTACTTCTTCCAGGAAAAAGAAGACGAATTCAACCGCCAATATGTTTGTTATGACGGTACGGCAATTCCTTTACAACAAGGTGTATTGGTAGCATTTTTAGTTCTTAAAGTAAGTTTTTTTTTAGTATTAGGTGTATTAATATTTGACTTTAGGTGTCCTGATTGCTTTACAGGCGAACTTAAACATCTACTGAGAAATAGAGATATCTATGGGACTTTAAGATTTTGCTGTAGCGAATTGCAAGTGTAGTTCTATCATCTTCACTGAAAGAGGTCACAATATTTCATAGTGTATTATTGGAAGATTAGATAATCTGTTATAATGAAATTTTAAATAAGTGTAAAGTCTTTGAAATCTTGTAGCTACATGCAATATGTTATGGACTTGACATACTGTTCTTCTGTACGAGCTGTATTCACAATAAAAATCATCGTAGTTGTAAACCTTAATCAGATGTGTATAATTTCAGCAGTTCCATTTGTCTGGAGTATATGTTAGCACCTTAAACAAAAATAAAAGATAACTTCAACAACCACAATTTTATGAGTCTCTGAACTTTCAGTTTTGTCCCCTGAATAAAATGAAAATTTTGGCTTACCAGGTTCTTCCCCTGGACTCTTCAACTGTTCTCACTTTTCTTACATCAATCCTCGATTTGAAACTTTTTAATTGTATGGTGCTGTGCAAGGTAACTGTTGTGCCATGCATCACTACTGTTTTGGGCTCAAATTAATTGGTCATAATTTTTAATCTCTAGAGAATTTTCAGCCATTAACTTACATTTAGGTCTACACATGCTAAGTGCTTCGTGATAGTGACCTACCTATTTACCATCAAGTAACAACACGAAACTCTCAATACAAGGATATTTTTCTAACTCCAAAATTCACTTGACCGATTCAGTACCTCTTGGAAACTATCAACTGGATGTGAACAACTTTGAACCTTGTTTAAACCTTGCCATAGGATGAAATCACATATTTAGGTACTGCCATACTGGGTAATTGATCATTTAAGCACTGGTTTTCCGATCCCGTTGACTGCAGCTATTCTCCAGCCCGAAGGTAATGGGCTCAGTTCCACTAATCTGGCTCAAGTGTGGTGGCCTAGCCCAGCTGGGTGGTCTTCAAAGGCGAGTGTTTTTCTCACAGAATGGTTGATGTTCCCTAGCATCGTTTGGAAACAAACTTCTGAAAGTGTCAGCAAATAGCAGCATGTTACAGATGAACTGAATATTAGCAGGAAATGGTCAACTGCAGTGACTACTTTCTGCTCTGGAGGCTGATTGGCTGATATGTCAGCATGTGTAATAACATTGTGGAGCTGTGGGCAGCTCGCGAAATTGAGAGTCGGACTGCAGCAGTGGTAGGGTGGAGGAGCCAAGTTGAGCCCTCTGGGATGGAGGTGGTGTGGAGGCTTATTTTGGAATTCTTAGCCAAGAAGGAGTAAGGTTGTGGAAAATTTGAAAGTGTTCAGAGGTATGTTCTCTTTAGCATGTGTGAGAAATGTCTTAACCTATTGCTAGTTTTTGAGGTATGTGTCGATGTCAAGGAGCATACAATGACTTATTTAAGAGACTACCTAACAGTGTGTTGAGCAAGTGGCTAGCTGGAGACGGGTGTAATGAATGAAGCAGACTTTGTGAGGGTTATTCAAAGAAGAATAAATTTAATTTTGTTCAATATAAATTTGAAGTGTGGAGTTCTCGTGTATGTCCTTATCCTCTTTGACTTTAGACTGTGTTGTTTGCACAAAACATGGGAGGAATCGGCTGGTGGCGGTGTGGTGACCGACTGCAGTGCTTGTTGTCCAATCTCTTGGTCAGACTTGCAAACTTCTGAAGGTTCTCAGATCGCTTCAGGGCACAGAATAGTGGTATAGTGGAAGTGACTTTTTTAACCCTGTCTCGTGGGTCTAAGTGATGCTGGCAACCATCAAACAATGGAAGATCCAGGATGAAATGTAACAATATTATGAAAAGGAAAGTTGCAACTCACCATATAGAGGAGATGCTGAGCCGCAGATAGGCACAACGAAGAGAGACTCACAAAGCTTTCGGCCGATGCACACACAACTGAAACCACAATCAGTTGTCTGAGACTGCAGTCGAGTGTGAGCATGAGCATCGTTGACAAATGCCAATGGCCAAAAGCTTTAATTATGAGAGACTTTTTGTTGTGCCTATTTTTGACTGAGCATATCTGCTATATGGTGAGTAGCAACTTTTGTTTTCATAATATTGATTCTGGCAACCCGTATTCGGCTTTATAGCATAGGTGTAGCATGGGCTACAAATTATCCAGGTCTGCCGACAAACATTTGAGTGGAAGTCTAGCGAAAAATACATCGCACGATTCGTCTTGTGCACTGCACAGCACTAAGAGTTCACAAACTCTAGCCATGACCACAACAGGACTTCAGAGGCTACAGGAAGTCCAAGGTGACAGACAATGAGGAATGTTTCAACTGAGTATGCTATGACAAGTTGCAGTCATCGAGAGACCCTACACACTACAGAAGTGTGTTCCTCATTCAAGTATTTATTCACCTATACGAAGTACGTTCTTCAAATGTCTTTGCTTTATATAGTCTCAATAACTTTGGATAAATTCTCCTGTACTTTCACATGATCCTGCTCTTCACAAAAATGCAGAGTTATCTTTGATTCCAACTTAGTCTCTTGGCCTCATATACATCAGTATGATCCAATTCAGAAGTGGCTCATAGTTTCTATACCAGACAAGGGTACAAATCTGTTGGCAATGTGGTCAAATCCTCGAGTGGCAGATTGTCGTCTTGATTTTTGGGTCTCAAAATAAATGTTTCTGGCAGTTCCATCCAATGCACACCTTGCGAAAACCATCAAATGCACAAAAAGGACGCCACACTTTTTTAGCAAAAAAGGATGTTGTTAACAATTTGAAGTAATTGAATATGTTTTGTGACACTGTTTCATCTTCATTCATGAAATCTTACTGGGTGGTAACAAATTACTGTATTCTCATGCACTCTAGCAAACAGTAAAAAATTTAGCATGGTTTTGCTACAGTGGACAGTTCGACAGAACTCCAAATACTAGAAACAAAAAAGTATCTTTAACACTATCAAAACAGTTATATTAAATGTCAACGACACATCAAAACATAACATGGAGACAGAGGCAAGAGTTTGACAGAGATGATGTGCTGCTCTGTTGAACATTGTAAGCAGAAAATATGATAATTGTGTTAAAGTTGGCATGATTCTCTTAAATTCAAGCTCACCAAGCCTTCTGAGAGCCCTTACGAGCTCTCTACTCCACTAAAGTCTAGCTACCACCCATTTACAAAATGCCCCTCAATATCAACAGTTCTAGAAAATTGACTGTCAATGTTAAAACTGTGTAAATGTAATGGACTGCTTCCTGATAATTTAACTTCTGTTGTAGGTTGTTGAAATATATCTTTTTGAGTGGCTCATCCTCAGAGCTTCTAAATAAAAGCCACAATTGATTTACCATTAAAAAAAAATCAACATATTTATGAATCTAAAAGGTTTTTCTTTTACAACAAGAGGAAATAAAATACAATAGGAAATTTTTTAAATGAAAATCATTTTCCACAGGATTAAATGGCAATATTTTTAACTTTGTTCTTTAGTAATTAAAAACACATTGTGAGTGAATAGGTATTGTCCTTTACACCAATTTATCTGTCAGTTTTTTAATAGTACAGTAAGACTCTTAACTCACCAAATAATACTGGAAAAACATGTCCTTTGACCCCTGTTACAGGACTGTCCATATTTTTTCCATTCAGATAAAAGTTGAGTTCCACATGATCATACGAGACACCCTGAAAACAATTGCTGGTTATAATGTACATAACATACATTCATGACTAATGAATAATTAACTAACTAATACTGCCAGCTCACCAGAATATCACCTTCATTCGCATGCTCCAGAGCTTTTTGTATTTCAGTGTTGTTATGTCTGAATACTCCATCCCAACAAAATACCCATGATCCTGCATCCATTCCTCCAGGTGACCTGTTTAAGTCAGTGTTGAGAGTTGCCAACCCTACTCCCCATACACCTAGGGGGAGTAAAATTTATTATTGTATGAATAACGAAGCATTTTTTAAAAACAAATAATCTCTCAATACAACAAAGGCTACCACAGAAACTAAAGTATAAATTAACTCAGAACACCTAGTAAATGCAGAAATAATGTGTATGCTAACAGCAGCAACACAGACAAGAGAAATTAAAAAATAATAAGTCTCTCAGTGCGGCAAAAGAAGCTGAACTACAGGCTACTGGGTTATGATGACAAAGGAATGGAATGGATTGGAAAGGAAAGCAAACATTTTATGCATTTATTTGACACACATTTGCAAAGAAATGAAAACAATCCCTAATATTACAAAAATAGTTCTTAGAATTAACACCCATGTCACTCCTGTATATTTTCTAATGTTATCTACACAAAAGTCTGGC